>NC_087382.1:1557382-1857382 GCF_963675165.1 Halichondria panicea | reverse complement strand
TAAACAAGCAGCTCTTTTATTATTATACAATTGTATGGCATGCAGGGCTAGACGAATAATTCGAATAATTTACTTGCCAGTGCATTTTCCACAGAGGCACACTAATGTCTTCCCAGTTCCTCCATTTATATAATATTAGGGCTCCTCCAGAAGGATGGGTTCATTGCTCTCTCTCTTACTCACAAACCCACGATTTCTTTTCTTAGGGGCCATTAGTCCTAGCTAGCTAGCTGAAGTAACTTCTCCCACTTCTTGCAGTTTTATGGGCACCACAAGAGTTACTTATAAATATACTATAATTATATGCGCAACATGTAACCGCAGACACAACACGCGCAATCCTTGTTGCGCACTGATGCGCATTAGGCCCTGGTTAGGGTTATGGTTAGGTAAATTAATCTTGTCTGCACAAATAAAACCTGGATAAAATGAAAGCACCGCAGGTGCTGATGCCTCGGTGGAGATGCCAAACTACATAACATAAGCTACTAATAGCTGAATTTTATAACGGTTAGGCGAACAAAACTCGGCCTGGTATCGAGGCTAGCTGCTAGCCTCCTTCACAAGGCCTAAACAATGAGGAAGAGCGGCCTGGAATCGAGGCTAGCTAGCTGCATGCAAACTTAAAGAGTAGGTAATGATCGACCATGATTGTTGTTAAAAACGGTGATGCCAAAGTTCAAGTCTAAAATTAATGGCTGCCATCAGCAGAGCCTTGCAGCTCTCTTTTCACTCTTGCAGCTAGCATTCTAGTGCAGAGCTAACTACTAAGTAGAGTAGCAACACTCGGTAAACAAGTGTTTGACTACGTGCTCTTCCGAAAAGGCTGCAATGGCATTCCAAGTAAGCAAAACTAGCCATAACTTGAGAACGAAGCATTATTTTGCAAATCCACGAATTAAAATCCAAGAAAACATGACTAGAAGCCTATAGAAACTCTTACTTGCACTTGATTCATCCTTGAGCAGCTGTAGCAGCTAGTCTACACACACAGAGTGACAGACACACACACACACAAACCATAGATAGAAAAGGGAGGGATTGGAAACGAATCACGTGTGCCGAACACTCCTTGTCTGCCGGAAGCATAGATCAAAGAGGGAAGTGATCACTACTTATACTTCCTCAAAATAAAAATTGTGTTCCAGCCAGCTGATTTCGAGTATATGGCTTTCTAGTTCTCAAGAATGGCTTTCTAGCTCAGGTCTACATTTGCACTGTACAATGGAAAGTAGTGCTCCGGCTCCATTTCAGAGTAAGTGATGTTGAACTGTTTGTTAATAATAAATAATAATTAATTACTTTCCATTTACTTTCTTTCCTTTTCATGTAAATGCAGGTAGGTTTAAGGAAGCTTTTATGACTGTTTTGACAGAGAGTACATAGATTCAAAGCTTCATCACCAGAGGAAGCAGTTGCCCTCAACACAGCTTCTGCGTTGATAGTTAATTTCGTTGGAGGGTTCTGAACATAGTGTGATGGTTCGGGCTGAAATTCTACTCAGAATTGAAGTCGTGACACTCTGCAGCATCATTTAATTATCATGCACAGTTAAATTTATAGAATTGAACAATTATTTATCACAGTTAAGAATTGAACATGTGAATGTGATTGAATTAACATGTGAACAATTGATTTCTCTATACATTATGCTGCCTTCTTTTGGGAAGGGGTTATTCTCATCACCTAGCTGCAATGGTCGTCTTCTATTGTCTTTCAGCAGTTGCCTCTAATTGTTGCACATGTGCTGTTGATCACCCGAAGAGCCTGTGTTCTTAGCAAATTCACTAACATTCGGGTTCTCGTTGGATTTACCCCTCTGTCTTTGTTGGCCAATTTAACGGGGTCCTGGCACAACCTGTTGCTGATGACTCCAGGTATTGTGAACAGATATCTAACCATCTCCACAAATGACCTCACTGCAGGTATTGTTATAAAAGTATAGTGTGGGCAATAATCAGTATAGCATGCTTACCAGTAATCCTAAATTCATTCTTTTGTGAATGACGATTCAAAATTTTCACGGCATTTCTGTAAGTGCAAACAAAGACAATGCAAAACTTCAAATACTCCTCTAACAGTATATTAGCAGAATATATTCAACTAGCCCTTTTTAGAGATGAAAAAAGGAGACAAAAAACACTCCTGAAATACTTTATTTATTGATATAGTACAAAAGTTTCACTTGTATCATTCAAAAAGTAATACTTACGCAAAGCACTAGGACCCAAGTATACAGTTTGACACAGGTACAAACTGCAAATCAGCTTTACATATGTGCTAGAGGGAGACATAATTTTGACTATCACCTTACCCTACAAAACTGGCCTATTATTCTGCTTCAACTCTACTGAAGTAAGTTTCTAACTTACCAGGTATGAATACAGTTAAGCCACGGACATCTGGCCTAACCCAGAAGTCTAAGTTAGACTCTAACAACGTCTGCAAGAACTGAGTCAGAGAAAATCTTTGTTACAATCCCGCCAGAACGTGATTACGTAACAAGACAAGGAGTGTTTCAACGGATATCATTGAAATTGTCGTTCGTTTCCAATCCCTCCCTCTTCTATCTATGCACAAACACACTATCGTTACCTCGCTTGCGCATGCGCAATTGCAACATTATAATGATATTCATTACACAAACCAGAAATTAATTTTGGCTGGGTGTAACTCATTAATTTATACCACGCCCTGGAATATAATGGGTGTGGCTCATTAATTGTGGCCTAAAAAATAATAATAGTGAACTTTTTGAGGCGGAAAGTTAAAAGTAAAGCGGGCGGTGATGAGAAACTACTAACCCTCCAGGTCAATCGCAGGAACCTGGAACAGTTCCATCACTTTAGTTTGAATCTGAGCCCAACCCACCAAATTAGCTTGATGTTATCGCCGCCCCCAATGAAGTGGCTATGGCTTGTAGAGATGGGCGTGGGTCAATGGCTGTGCACAAACTAACCATCGAGGAGTCCAACCAACGCTGCGCTCTGGGTTGGGTATCAGTACACGTAGCAGTTTTGTTCCACCGGTACTTGAGACAGAGTATGAATATTGTTTAATCTTTAAGTGGCTGACAACCGCATATGCCTTGCTGCTGCCTCGATGGAAGTATGTGTGGCCTTTACACTTGTGAAGTGCCTGTGTAGTCCAACCAACGCTGCGCTCTGGGTTGGGTATCAGTACACGTAGCAGTTTTGTTCCACCGGTACTTGAGACAGAGTATGAATATTGTTTAATCTTTAAGTGGCTGACAACCGCATATGCCTTGCTGCTGCCTCGATGGAAGTATGTGTGGCCTTTACACTTGTGAAGTGCCTGTGTAACACAAATGGCTTGCTGCTTCCTCTTCGAAAACATTCTATGGCTACCAAGATAGTCCAGAGGGTCTACCAATGGATACTACTCAGTCCTACATCCTGTATAGCTTGTTTTAAACCTTTTTTTTGTTTTAAGTGTCCTAATTGAACAGCTCAGCAGAACTTCAAAGGATAATCGGATTCATGATACTATCCAATCTGCCACAGAATCCAATATCATGCAACATTCACAAGTTGATAACACGTTCCCTCCCAGATTGTTGTTGTAAAACTTACAACAATTCGACCAGTAAAGTAGTTGGGCGGAGTCCAACCAACGCTGCGCTCTGGGTTGGGTATCAGTACACGTAACAGTTTTGTTCCACCGGTACTTGAGACAGAGTATGAATATTGTTTAATCTTTAAGTGGCTGACAACCGCATGGCTCAGGGGTGCGATATAAAGAAATCAATTAACTATTTGGATGGCTATTCTAGCTGACTGGATCTAGCTATAGTTGTTTTGGAATTCAAGAAAGACCTCAGACTCTTAGAGAAAGTAGAAGAATACTGTAGCCTGTAATATAAGATTTAGTACAGGCAGAAATAAACTTTTTCATAATAGTTAGACATCTAGCACAAGGAGAGGTACAGCCAGCTATAAGACAACCCCAAGGCTTCTGAGAAGCTTTTCGAAGACCAAAGAAGGCATACATAACACAGGTTTTGTCCAAACTAATGATCTAATCTTATTGGTAGCACAACAAAACTTAAAACAAAGACAAGTCCTTTTAATTAATTAATACATACTGTTTAAGCTTCATTCATAGATGCTAAGATAGACTATGCTTCTTTTCTAGTAGCCTAGATATCTAGCAGGAGCTGTTTCTGCATTCTCTAGAGAAATACAGTGTCCCAGCTCGCCTTGTCAGCTAAATTGAGCTGTAAGGTTTCCCACTTGAACGCAGCAATCTGATTGGGCTGCAAATTTCTTGCAGTGGGAACAAAACTGCTACATGTACTGATACCCAACCATGAGCGAAGCGTTGGTTGGACTCTGCCCAACTACCAGTAAAGGGCTAATCTACTTTGCCTGGCCTAATAGCATATCACGCAACTAGAGAAGTCTACTCACTTGTCCATCAGGGACTGCAGCGCTGCTAGCAGTAGACTGTCAGCTGCAGAAAGTGATCATTCATGTAACAGCAAATTATTGTTGATCACCGTACATTACTATTATACTGCAGCTGAAATTGATTCTATATACTTAGGTGGTTGGTGTTGAGAAACTACGAAGGCGTTTTTTTTAAATGCAATTTAAATAGTGTCATGTTCATGTATATTAGGCCACTGTTAGTTGCATATAGTTTCAGATGAGAATCTAGCTCGACCCCGATGCGGGGAGGGAGGTCTTCATTACCCATTATCCCATTATTTGATGATGTTATATCCTGTTTTTTTAACTGACAAAAATACACAAAAGGACAGAGTCTGAACGATAGTTTAATTTTTTTTATGCACTGGCTTTTGGTGCACAATTGCACATGGCACATGGTAAAATAATGCAATGTCAGCAAAAAAAAGGACTTTGACCTCAAATAATGGCTGACATCAGCAATAATGACTTAATTGAGGAGGTGAGCAAAACCGAGGAGGGAGGTTGATCTGAAACAAGTATGCAACTAACAGTGGCCTTAGCAGCACTCATGCATTAGTTGGTGGAAGGTGTACTTACATGGGCACCTCAGCTGGTGTCCAATCAGCTGTAGTAAATTATTCTTATGTGATGGGCTATAATAAATTTAAACTTAACTTAATGCATAGTGTCACATTCTTATGAATTCTGCATGGTCGAGTTGTTGAAGGTACTTACCTGGCTCATCTTGTTGCATCTGTGCCTTATAGTAATAGTTGCTTGCATGGGCGATCGTTCTGCTGCATCTGTGTCTTATAGCTTAATTGGGCCACCGTCCTGCTGCATCTGTGCCTTATAGTAATAGTGCTTGCAATGGGCGATCGTCCTGCTGCACCTGTGTCTTATAGCTTGGGCCACCATCCTGCTGCATTTGTGCCTTATAGTAATAGTTGCTTGGGCCACCGTCTTGCTGCATCTGTGTCTTATAGTAATAGTTGCTTGGGCGATCGTCCTGCTGCATCTGTGTCTTATAGTAATAGTTGCTTGGGCCACCGTCCTGCTGCATCTGCGCCTTATATAGTAATAGTTGCTTAATTAGGCCACCGTCCTGCTGCATCTGTGTCTTATAGTAATAGTTGCTTGGGCGGTGATCGTCCTGCTGCATCTATGTCTTATAGTAATAGTTGCTTGGGCGATCATTCTGCTGCATTTGTGCCTTATAGTAATACATGTACGTAGTTGCTTGGGCCATCGTTCTGCTGCATCTGTGTCTTATATATAGTAATAATTACCGCGTTGCTGACAAGCCTCCTCAACTGTAGTAAATTCGTAAGTAATTAGTGAATACGAAACAACATAATTATTCTAATAATGGTGTCACTTTCTAGTGCATGGTATTGGTGAAATTACCATTGCTTTGCTCCAGGGCATCCTTCAGCTGATCGTAATATTTATATATAGTCATGCTGTTACTACTTCTGAGCATCTTTCTCCTGATAATAAGAGCGATAAGGAGCAGAAGAGGCCAGGGCCACGAGAGATAGCAGAGCCACAGTGGCAATCATTAAAGTTTTCATGATGATATCCTGAGAAAATCCTTCACAACTTGAAGTGATAAACAATTGCAGTGAATGTCAATGAGAAAATTGGACCCACTTATATACTCATGAATTCATGTGCAGTACAAGGGGCTGTGCATAGACTGATGTGATGCCATTAATCAACCACATTAACTGCATGGCATGGGTTCTATATGTACACTGCGATCTAATTCTTTGCTGAAACATTTCCAGATAAAAACCACATGCCTACTGTGCTTCCCTTTCCTGTGTGTTGGATAAATCTTATTGATTGATTGATTGATTGATTGTTTTGTGAGAATTTGTTTCTTGACTGGGGTGCATGCATGTATCTCAAATATGTAGGGAGAGCATAATTATATTAAACTAGTTTCCCAAATTGTCAATGCTCGAGGCAATAATTATAATGACATGTACAATATAATAATATTGGCTTGTGCATATATGCACGCATGCATGCACAATTATGATGATTGTGATTACGACATGCAGGCTGGTCTGAGGTTGAAGTTCATTTAATTAATAACTCATTTCTATTATTCTCATAATAATGTAATCATAATTACAAGTTCTCACACAATATTTCTAATGTGTTCTACTATTTTTGCTTGTTGGCGTATCCACACTTCTCATGTTCGGCTGGTTTACTCTTGTCTGCACAAATAAAAAGCTTGGATGAAACAGTGCATTTAATCATCTTAGTGCAACGATACATATAATTGTACAACCTATAGACAAGTATACATGTATATAAAGTAAGAGGAATCTAACTCGCTCATCCATCAGGGACTGCAGGCTGCTTGCAGTAGCTCATCAACTGAGAGTTAATTATAAGTACTTGCACAAGTATACACATGTGACAGAAAATCTATCTTGGGATCACCACATTACTATAATTTTACTGTAGCTGAAATGATTCAATTCTCTGCGTTTAACCGACTAGTATATCACGTATAAGGAAGGCACTGCATTATATCACTCTTTTGGTTTCTTTATAATCATGTCACCAGCCGAGGGTTTGCACTTTAGTGCTCTAGATACTACTTTCTGTGATTGAATTCTGTGCTTAAATTCTTTTTAGACTGCTTATTATAGATACTATTTTCTGTGATTGAATTCTGTCCTTATCTCACAGACTACTGACTATGCCTTTGACAACGGTTTGCTCCCACTGTTTGGCTATACAGGCCATTTAAGACGATAAGTATATGCACTATTAACTGTGGACACCCCTTTCTTGTGAAACAATCAAAGCACACTGCAAATTATTTACCTCTTCTATAACACTCTAATACGAAAGCAAAAACATGGCGAGAGGCATTAGCAAGCGCACGCTTGTTTCATTTAGCAGAAGATAAAAACCGCATTCATGGACTGTACATGCGCAGGACTGTAATCTAATTTCCTAGCCATTAGCAGAAGCATAATTCCAGGTTATAACCACATGGACTGCACGGATTCATCACATTAATTGGATCTAATTTCATTAGCAAAAGCATGTAATTCCAGGTGTTATCGGCCCAAGAAATGCAATAATAATGTGCATGCATGGTAGTACTAGCTCTTTGCCATGCACAATAGAACTACAGTTGATAAAGCCGTTGCAAGTGTTTATGTCTATATATGGGAGGTGTGTATGAAAGTCAGGAGTATACGCATGCATGCATGAATGGAGTATTTGCACTTTTGAAACACGATTTGAGCGGCAGCTAAATTTCGAGGTTTCATGCACAAGTCACTAATTTATATTGCTATCCTAGAGCCTCCACGTTTCATTACAATTTAGGGTAGTTGCAACATAGAATGCATGGATTCACCACATAATTACAACACAAAAGCATGATCCCATGCAGCTTATTATGAGAAGTGTGGATATATTCCAAAACACATTAGTTGCATGCATGTAGTCTTGTAGAACACGTTACCTATATATACATGCATATACATGAGTGCCAGTTGTTAAGGTGGAGTGTACAACGTAGCAACCCTGCGGGTCCAAAGGTCAAGGTTCCACATGCATGATAATTTAATATCATAATATAGCGGTGCATCATGCGAACCTCACTCGGGCATGCTGTATATATATAGGAAAGAAAAATACGATATAAGTTACTATGCCGTTATGATGATTGTTTATTATACTAAAAGTATATGCTATTATACTAAGAGTATAATTATGCCGACATGGAAATGAAAGACCCATGATGCTTGCCCAAATTGGGATCACAACTATACTCATGAGATTCAACATGATATTACACTGCAATATTAAAATATCACGTGCATATAGCTATTAAATTATAGTAACAATTAACATGGACCTCCTCAAAGTAAACAGCTAGGTCTTTAACTATTAAAGCCTAATAACATAGACTGCATGTTTACATGGATTAACCTCATTCACAGAACAGTGATATCCAATTTCATTCTACAAAATAGGCACTATCAAGGATTCACCTCCATGACCCCATGCACCATGCTACCACCATGCATGCAAGGATTCACCTCCATGACCCCACCATGCTACCACCATGCATGCAAGGATTCACCTCCATGACCCCACCATGCTACCACCATGCATGCAAGGATTCACCTCCATGACCCCACCGTGCTACCACCATGCATACAAGGATTCACCTCCATGACCCCACCATGCTACCACCATGCATGCAAGGATTCACCTCCATGACCCCACCGTGCTACCACCATGCATACAAGGATTCACCTCCATGACCCCATGCACCATGCTACCACCATGCATGCAAGGATTCACCTCCATGACCCCACCATGCTACCACCATGCATACAAGGATTCACCTCCATGACCCCACCATGCTACCACCATGCATACAAGGATTCACCTCCATGACCCCACCATGCTACCACCATGCATACAAGGATTCACCTCCATGACCCCATGCACCATGCTACCACCATGCATGCAAGGATTCACCTCCATGACCCCACCATGCTACCACCATGCATACAAGGATTCACCTCCATGACCCCACCATGCTACCACCATGCATACAAGGATTCACCTCCATGACCCCACCATGCTACCACCATGCATACAAGGATTCACCTCCATGACCCCATGCACCATGCTACCACCATGCATGCAAGGATTCACCTCCATGACCCCACCATGCTACCACCATGCATACAAGGATTCACCTCCATGACCCCACCGTGCTACCACCATGCATACAAGGATTCACCTCCATGACCCCACCGTGCTACCACCATGCATACAAGGATTCACCTCCATGACCCCACCGTGCTACCACCATGCATACAAGGATTCACCTCCATGACCCCACCGTGCTACCACCATGCATACAAGGATTCACCTCCATGACCCCACCGTGCTACCACCATGCATACAAGGATTCACCTCCATGACCCCACCATGCTACCACCATGCATACAAGGATTCACCTCCATGACCCCACCATGCTACCACCATGCATAGAAGGATTCACCTCCATGACCCCACCGTGCTACCACCATGCATACAAGGATTCACCTCCATGGATGACCCCACCATGCTACCACCATGCATGCAAGGATTCACCTCCATGGATGACCCCACCATGCTACCACCATGCATACAAGGATTCATTCACTATATAGAGTCTACCACCATACATGCATTCACAGAACTGAGATCTAATTTCCTGTCCGGATTAGCTGAAGTGTTCACTTTACAGCTTTCCCCCACAAGTATAGTAACAACACAGACTATACATGCATGGATTCACCTATAGTATCAAGTTGAGGAGGAGGCTCTTTAGTATTAAATTCATAAGCGACCTAACTACGGCTATAATTATCAGCAGCTGGTATAGATGCTCATGCATGCAGATGCAACAATGTGGCCCAAGTAAGCACCTTCCACTATCAGCACAAAAATTTATGAAATTATGCTGCGGAAAGTTTGATATCTTTTATCTCCTTACTACCGTAAGACCTCAGTTTTTAAGGGTGACATTTTAATAATTTATACGATTCCAGAGATCGCTTCTTTTGGAGGTTAATTATGTTGAAGTCCTGCATGGGATATTTAGAGGGTCGCATCTAGTTGGAGGTAACTCCAAACACGTTCTGAACTAACACTTCCGTTTATGATTAAAAAAAATGTGTGTAACTTTTTAGGATATAATAGCTTCACTAAAATAGAGCCCTGGTGAATTAGATGACAGCTTGTGTATAAAATGCGTGCATGGTGAATTCTGTTGTAAACTACTTTCTCAGTCGACAGCTTCAGTCCTGGTCTCAAGGCTATGTGTGTTTACTGTTAAAAGACATTAGAGACCAGGGGCGTAGCTACCATTGTTTCCTGGTTGCCCAGAAACCCCCCCCAGGAGCTGCTGAGAAAATTGGGCAGGGCTCCCCAATAATTGAAATCAAGCCAGCCCTGCCCATCTTTTCATGCACGTGGCTGCAAATCATGTAGCACCGTGAATCGTTTCACTTTGGCTAGCTTTGTCTCAGCTAGCTAGCTAGCTAGCTACCTCAAACAAAGAAGACCAAGACTTAAGTTCTAGTATCAATCCTGCATGCTCCAGTATTCTCAGACTCACAACTTTATTCGATATTCAGGAAGGACAAGTTTAGAACAATCTCAGCCACATGAAACCTCTCAGGTAAATGTAATGGTGCTCAGCTAGACTAGCAATACACAATTGACACCTGCCTTTTAGAATGTCTATAGCTAGCTAGACTAGCTAGACAGTCTAGCTAGCTTCACAAACATGTAAAAAAAGTCATTACAAACAATGAGCAGTAGGTGTAACCAGTAGGTGTGCCCCAATCAAGAAGGTGTGGCACCGGAAGTGGGCGTGGCTAAAATTTGCCGGCGCTACCGCGCCGCTGGTTTTTCGAAGGAAACCCCTGTGTCAAAAGTCTGGCTACGCCCCTGGAGACAGTAAACACACGTAGCCTCGAGAGAAGTATTACTCCTGGAGTAGGATCCCGGAGTCAGCCAACAGAGTAGCCTCGATTCAAGGCCAATTAAAATCGGCCTGGAATCGAGGCTATCTTTATACAGTCAGTCTGTCATTGCCGAAATATCCAAAGCATAATTTTATGCACAGTAAAGGGGGTAAATGCACGCATGAATGAAACTAAAACTACATGGACTGTTCAATGCACTATCTATAGCTACCTATAAACCTAGTAGGAGTTCTGCTGGGCACTGTTCCTTGGGTGGCAGCGGCTTGGGCAGGAAGTGATCTCCATAGGATGTTGTACTGGCCATTGCTTGACAGAGAGAGCTCTGCTGTCCAAAATGAACGTCCAAAGGCTTGCAACTCTTAGAGGGCCTCACTGTCATGGGAACAAAATTTGTACTCGTCTCGGACTTGACGTTGAATGGATGATTGGACGGACGGTATGTTATCTCGGATCGATCTCCATGGCGAATTCGGGGACTCACATTCCACTGCTGGAAATGGACGCTATTGGTCGTTTTTCCAGTAAATCTATGGCCATAATCTTGCGCCTGCTTTGCTTGAGCTCCCATCTTGTATGTGGCGCCAATAGCTGCAGCCTGCTTGTCAATTTGTGCTTGTGCCATCATCTCTTCCAGTGGAATTGGTTGAAAATCAGTTTTGAATGAGGTACGATCGTCAAACTGTCCACTATTTGCATGGTGCTGTTGTTTTTTCTTGCAAGTTGTTCTCGGTCTGGGTGCATTCTGGAAGTACTTATAATTAGCTTGGTTCTCTGTAATAGTTTGTTGTGGGCCTGCAAAAAGCTTGAGATTGTCTGGTTGAGGTGCAAGTAAGCATTGCTTGACTGGAAGGTGGCGAAATCCCGGGTTGTCTCGTTGGTATTGTGTGAGAGCGTCCATTTTTTCGTTACTAGTGTCCATTGTTTCCTTGTTTTTCTTGGCATCTTGTCTCAAATGAACTTGCTCTCTAGTAAATATCTGTGGCAGCTTGTAATCTGATTTGTTGGTTGTCTCACTGTGGAACGCTGCATTTTTAACATGTGTCGTTTCAGATTTCTTAAAGCTGGTGCTAGGGCGGCCAAATAATACAACATCTTTTTTGAAATCATTCTGAAACACAGTCTTTCCGTCAAATTCCCCTTGAAAAAATGGTGCTGTTATAGGCTCTCCATAAGATTGTGGGCAGTGATAATCTGGCCATTCCTTGAGCATTTTCTGATTCATTGTCACGTAGCTATCTGCAAATGAGTCATCATGACAGCTGCGCCTTAGTGTTGATTGAAGTGCTCTGTTCGGGTGTCGACTAATCTTCACAGGTTTTCGAGGTGGAAAATCCTCTTTGTATGAAGTACTGCTCTGAACCTGCGTATTAGCGGTGTGTACGGTTGCTTGCGGTTTAAAGGAGACTGTTTTCGGTTGCAATGGGTGTTGAGTGTACTCCTGACGATTTACAGTGACTAGATCGTGCTGACAAGATGTGAGGGGTATGTGTCGGACTGTGGGGGGTATTTTGAGCGAGGGTCGACATCCCTGGGGGTAAATATGACGAAAGGTCTCCTGATAGTCTGATTTCGGGAAGTAAGACGCCTTCAGTCCTTGGTCTGTTATTAGGGCTCCTGTAGTACTGAGGTGAACTGGACAGTGGTGCTTCCTATATAATTATTAAGAGGGGGTGGGGATTAATTTGTTTGCTCAATATCGCGATTAATGGACGATAATAATTAACGCAGTGCAATTGAATGCTAATAGTTGGCAGCATGTGGTATAATGGTTACGCTTGACAAACGAACAATGCAGCCAGGTATGTGAACAAGCAGCTCTTTTACAATGGTATGGTAGGGCTAGACTATAATTATTTACTTGCAGATGCATTTTCCACAGAGGCACACTAATGTCTTCCCGGTTCCTCCATTATAGGGCTCCTCCAGAAGGATGGGTTCATTGCTCTCTCTCTTACTCACAAAGCCACGATTTCTTTTCTTAGGGGCCATTAGTCCTAGCTAGCTAGCTGCAGCAACTTAATTCTCCAACTTCTTGCAGTTTTATGGGGACCACAAGAGTTGCTTATAAATATACTAGGCAGTCAAACCATTAGATCAGTAGTATCTATGGTCAAACCTCTCCTTGTAAAAGGAGCTACGTTGGTAGTTGTTGATTAATTGCAAGTGTTTATGTTGTATGTTGCTATAGTGCTATGGTGGTGTGAAAGTGAACGAAGTCAGAGAGTACATGTATAATATACACGGCGATGAGTATGCACAACACAACATTACTACCGACCTAGCCTCGATCCCAGGCCGATCCGTCTCTAATTGAACGCTAGGTCGCCTCCTCGGCCTGGTATTGATTGTATCTGGGCGTGTATCTGGGCATGTGCTGTGGTTGCTGTGGTTGCTCAGGTATTCGCTAAAAAAAAGCGAATACCTGAGCAAGGTGGAGCGAATAGAAACACTAATAGTGTATGTAAGCATACTTACTCCGTAAAATCACCGTAAAATCACAAAGAACTCCGTGTCATAGGTCTATTCTTTGCAAGTTTAGTTTGTCATAGATATAGGCTTAGCTAGCTAGAGTGTGAGGAGCTGTCTTGTGCGAAGGAAGAAGGAGCATCACTCTTGTGAAAGAACAGACCTAGGTTCTCAAGTTTCTGCTATCAGTGGCTACCTTTGATTGACTACACAATTTAATACAAGCGCTTGATTATACCATTGATTGCCAGATACACTTGGTAGAGTCTATCCTCAGACTCTGGCCATCGATCTCTTGTATACTATGCTCAGGGGTGTCCACAAGTGGCTGGGCCTGGGATGTATTGTCAAGGTGAGCGATATAAATCAATAATACCTTTCATCATTGGAAATTGTACACTATAGCCTATAGTCCAATCCTTGGTATCTGGATCAAGATATGACATTACGGCACTGGCACTGGTGTTGGTTGTGTTAGCCTCCTTCACCGGCCTTCAAGGAAGTGCGGCCTGGGATCGAGGCTACTACCGACCTAGACAAAATTATAATTATTTTTGGTAAAGATCATTTCATTAAGTTTTGCATAAGGACATTCTCGTAGAGAGCAGCACTGAGATATTTTTTTATCTCTTGTGTCAGTTGTGTGCTGTGCTCTTAATTTTGTATGCCATCTCTTCGAATGATCAGAATGAGAATAATAGGAATATTAAGATAGAATGATGGGGAAATTGTTATGCGCATACCGAGGCATAATAATGTACTGCAGCAGCTCCTGCAAGATGCTATAATTATTATAGGTAATGATTTTGCATTCAGTAATACAATCTTTGTCACTATTGTATAGTAAAAGAGTTTAAGTTGGTATAGATAATAAAGCGTCTTTTATAAAAGCCAATTCATGTGTTTACAATTATGTTATCTGCTGGCTATATACTGTGAAAAGTACGAAAATAGTTTATCATGGTAAGACTGGTATCAAAATTAATAAGCTCGATGGTAAAGGAAGTAAAAATCTCACTGAACTAAACTAAACGTCTAGTGTTAAATGTTGTCTGGGAGGTATGTATGTGTGATGCAATGAGTACTGCATAACCTATATAAGCTATTATAGGAACATTTGGCACAGGCCTATGTGTGTGGCATGCATGCACTGTATAGGTCCTTGCACATAAAACTCAATGCTCAATGAGCATGTACACCACAATTAGCCTATATTATTATTAGAACTGTGCATATGCATGCCCTCTGACTGGGTCACTGCAACTTCATGATGATTGTGATTAATTAATAATGATTACAACATGCAGCCTGGTCTGAAGTTGAATTTCACTCATTTCTATTGATCTCATTATCATAATTATAACTAGAAATTTTCACACTGCAATTTTTAATGTGTTCTACTATTTCAGTATCCGTGCTTCTCATGTTCGGCTGGTTTACTCTTCTTGTCTGCACAAATAAAGAGCTTGGATAAAACAATGCATTATGATTTAATTAATTATCTCTTCATGCAACGATAATAGCATATTACGCAACCATGCAGAGAAGTCTCATACACTCACTTGTCCAACAGGGACTGCAGTGCTGCTAGCAGTAGACTGTCAGCTGAAGAAAGTGATCATTAATGTAACAGCAAATTATTGTTGATAACCATATACATTACTATTATACTGCAGCTGAAATCGGTTCTATATTTAGGTGATTGGTGTTGAGAAACTACGAAGGCATTAAACTGCAATTAGACTAAAATGAATAGTGCCGCGTTCATGATTAGTAGCACTCATTAGTTGGTGGAAAGTGTACTTACATGGGCGCTCTTCTTGCATAGCATCTACCTCAGCTGGTGTCTCTGGTGTCCAATCATCAGCTGTAGTAAATTATTCTTATGTGATATTACTATAAAACATTTAAACTTAATGCATAGCGTCACATTCTTATGAATTCTGCATGGTCGAGTTGTTGAAAGTACTTACATGGCTCATCTTGTTGCATCTGTGCCTTATAGTAATAGTTGCGTGTTGCTGACGGGCCTCCTCCGCTGTATAGTGAAATATTCTCATGTGATGGCAATACAAAAAATATCAAATTAATGGTTTCACTATGAGTTTTGGTGAAAGGTACTTACATGGGCCATTTTGCTGCATCTGCTCCTTATAGTAATAGTTGCTTGGGCCACCGTCCTGCTGCATCTGGGCTTTATAGTAATAGTTGCTTGGGCCACCGTCCTGCTGCATCTGTGCCTTATAGTAATAGTTGCTTGGGCGATCGTTCTGCTGCATCTGTGTCTTATAGTAATAGTTACTTGGGCCATCGTTCTGCTGCATCTGTGTCTTATAGCTTGGGCCACCGTCCTGCTGCATCTGTGCCTTATAGTAATAGTTGCTTGGGCCACCGTCCTGCTGCATCTGTGCCTTGTAGTAATAGCTGCTTGGGCCACCGTCCTGCTGCATTTGTGTCTTATAGTAATAGTTGCTTGGGCCACCGTCCTGCTGCATCTGTGCCTTATAGTAATAGTTGCTTGGGCGATCAGCCTGCTGCATCTGTGCCTTATAGTAATAGTTGCTTGGGCCACCGTCCTGCTGCATCTGCGCCTTATAGTAATAGTTGCTTAATTGGGCCACCGTCCTGCTGCATCTGTGCCTTATAGTAATAGTTGCTTGGGCCACCGTCCTGCTGCATCTGTGCCTTATAGTAATAGTTGCTTGGGCGATCGTCCTGCTGCATCTGTGTCTTATAGTAATAGTTGCTTGGGCCACCGTCCTGCTGCATCTGTGCCTTATAGTAATAGTTGCTTGGGCCACCGTCCTGCTGCATCTGTGCCTTATAGTAATAGTTGCTTGGGCCGCTGCATCTGTGTCTTATAGTAATAGTTGCTTGGGCCACCGTCCTGCTGCATCTGTGTCTTGTAGTTGTAGTTACCGCGTTGCTGACGAGCCTCCTCAACTGTTATAAATTCATAAGTAATTAGTGAATACGAAACAACAAATTATGGAATAATGGTGTTACTTTCTAGTGCATGGTGTTGGTGAAATTACCATTGCTTTGCTCCAGGGCATCCTTCAGCTGATCGTAATATTTATAGTCGTGCTGTTGCTGAGCATCTTTCTCCTGATAATAAGAGCGATGAGGAGCAGAAGAGGCCAGGGCCACAAGAGATAGCAGAGCCACAGTGGCAATCATTGAAATCTTCATGATGATATCCAGAGAAAATCCTTTACAACTTGAAATGATGAACAATTGCAGTGAATGTCAATGAGAAAATTGAACTCACTTATATAGTCATGGATTCATGTGTTATGTGTGCACTGATGTGGTACCACATGGACTGAATGGATTCTATTTTCATTTAGCAGAAACATATTTCCAGATAAAAACCACATGCATTCATGGACTGACTGTACATGCAGTACTGCAGCAATCTAATTTCCTCCTATTAGCAGAAGCATAATTCCAGCTCATAACCACATGGACTGCACGGATTCATCACATTGGATCTATCAGAAGCACTATAATCCCAGGTGTTATCGGCCCACAAGATGAATGTATCTGGTAGTACTATACCACTCTTTTCCACTAATAATTATTACGTATAGTAGCTATACAGCTGGTATTGTTGATAAAGCCTGTGTTTATTGTATGTGTTGTTTGTTGTGCTATAATTATAATTATATGCATGGGAAGTGTGAAAGTGAATAGTAACACAGATGCCTAACCCTATTGGCCTATATAACCCTAACTCTAACCCTATCCCTTGCCTTCAGCTGTCAACTATCATGGCGCTGTATGATAATTATAGTCAGGGTCAATTAATTTAAATCTGTCTCGGTGCACTTTAATTGCATTTTAATAATTACCATCTCTATTACCTCTAATCCCGATGAAGGATTGGAGGTAAAAAAGAAAAACTAGACGATCATAATGTAATTAACGTTCATTAAAGACCTGACTCTCCTCCTATATACTCCAGTCTGCCTGCGCATGCATGGTATATTTGTGTATGTGCAACACAATTTGAGCGGCACAACTATAATTATAGACAATAAATTAATTATGCATACAAGCTGTATAGTTACAAATGAGGAGCCATGACCTGGACCTGCAGGGTTGCTACGTTGTACAATGCTGTTTCTCCACCTTAACAACTATTGTCCTGACTACAGTTTACTTCCTTCTGACATGGCCCATCAGTGACTTGCACACAAACGTTTTTTTATAGAGAATAATGCCCATAGGATTAGGGCTGTCCCAATTATTCTAGAATAGTTTTGAGAATAATAGGTGAGGCTAAAAAAATTTAGGGTAGAGTCAGAGGTTTAAAAGGTCATAGAGGTCAGTTATTTACATTATTCTAATGTAAGTGCAGTACACTGTCAATTGTTATGGCTGCAATGTCATTTATATTGTTTATGGTTCATGTTCATGTTGGCTTTTCAATGAGAATAATAGAGAATAATGGGTAATTATCTGGGAATAATAGGAAGTAAAATTGAGAAATTCTAATAAGGATATATAATAGGCAAATTTTTTTGAATAATTGGGACAGCCCTAGTACGGATTCAAGTATATCAAACTTTTATCCACTTTTAGTTCGTGTATAGCAACAACATCCAAACACACATGCATAAATCCAATTTCATTGCACGTTAGCCTAATATGAATTAACTCCATTCACAGCCGAAATAGTGAGATGTATTATAGTATAAAGTTTTTAACTGTGAGCTGGCCCAATAAAAGGTTGACACATTATAGAGTAACCTATATATTGGGCCAGCTCACAGTTAATACTAATATGGATTCACAGAACAGTAAGAGTTCATTCTACAAAAACACATAATTTATTATATACAAATGGGCCATTATTGTGTGTGTTTCCAGGTAATAATTATAGGCTAATATATAGCAGCTTTTTTCACGCATTATTTTATTCCTTATAAAAAATCCGATTACTATTCTCATAAAAAATTGTTATGTTGCTGATCCACAATATTCACTTTCAGCATTTTTTGCCATGAAAACGTCGTTATGCAAAACTTAATGCAATGATCTTTACCAAAAATGGATGATGCCAATTATTATTTTTACACCTATATATGTAACGCTAAAATTATTCTGAGCATAATCAGGGCCTAAAGTCATGTAACCATGACCAATGCAACCATGGCAACATATATACAAGTTATGCGTGTATACCGTATATATAGAGGGTAATTTTCGTGGTTTTGTGGGGAAATATTCGTGGTCAGACCTTCAACCACGAAACCACAGGGCCAGACCTAATATAGCTCGAGGGCAAAATCTAGAGAGCAAGGATTAGAACTATTAAGGCTACCCAGTCTATAATAGTAACATTAAGTTACCTGGTAGTGGAGAATAGGGACATGTTTACAAACCAAACGATGTCGCCGCTTACGCGCCTCGCGTTAAAAGTTATTGTAACTCAGAGCCAAGTTGCCTGACATAAGTCTTGATAGTGTAAAACAGAACTCATTGAACCAGAACCCTGTATATAAGTTTAGATTCGTTGTTTAGATATATATACATGCTTTACTTTACGTGATGTAATGTGACGTATGTGTGTGTACACGAGATGTGATACAATTATTATTGAGAACCGTGTTACAATAGTGAAGTTCTCCACGTACACTCTTTCCAGAAAAAAGAAGCTGGTCGAGAACGAAGCATTATTTTGCAAATCAACGAATTAAAATTCAAGAAAACGTGACTAGAAGCCTACTCTTACTTGCACTTTATTGATCTTAATAACAGTCTACGTTTGCGCATGCGCACCGATGCCACCGAAGCATTTATTTTGCAAATCAACGAATTAAAATCCAAGAAAACGTAACTAGAAGCCTACTCTTATACTTGCACTTCATTGATCTTAAAGCAGCTGTAACAGTCTACGCTTGCGCATGCGCACCGGTGCCACCGAAGCATATAATTAAAAAGAAGCGCATGTTAAGATTCTATTTTGCATTGTGTGTAGATCCAAAACCCACATGCAGTATAAACAGAACCCCATGCATGCATACATGCTTAACTAAGTCTCTGAGTCTGCAGTAAACACAGTCGGAGTATATTATGAAACACAGTATTCTAATTATATGAGAAAATGATTTAACATGATCATCTGCTATCTTCATGCAGGCTACATTAATATATGCATGCAGCCTGGCCTCGATTGAAGTTTCGTAACTCATAAGCTATAAAGTATTTCATGTCTCTTGCTAGCCTCGGTCCCAGGCCGATTGTTAAAGGCGAACTAGCGTTCAATTGGAGACGAATCGGCCTGGGGTCGAGGCTAGTCTCTTGCTAGCTACTGTATTACATTATATTTCTACAGTGCATGTTCTTCTACATTGTCAATTGTTTCTAACAATAATTAGGTGATATATTGCATTGCTCTAAGGTGTTCTACAATTTCTAACGTGTTCTACTATTATGTGTTCTTGTTGGTTTATCGTATTCGGCTGGTTTACTTTTGCCTGCACAAATAAAAGTTTTGATGAAATAGCTATAGTGGATTCAATCATGCATGCATGTAACAATAATTGTAACCAGTATATCATGCAGCAAAGAGAAATCTCACTCACTCATCCAGCATGGACTGCACAACTGCTAGCAGTAGCTCATCAACTGCAAGTATATATAAAAAGTGATTATTCACACGTGACAGCAAAAATTGATTCTCTAATATATACATTTAGCTAACTATATTAATTCTATAGTGCATGGTGTTGATGGAAGGTATATATACTTACCTGAGCCATCTTTTTGCATCGGAGCATCTGTTCCTGGTGTCTTCTCAGCTGTAGTAAATTATTCTCATGTGATGGCTATACGAAACATGTGAACTAACTAAAATTAATGGTGTCACTTTATCATGAATTCTAGCAGTGCATGGTGTTGGTGGGATATACTTACTTGGGATATCTTGTTGCATCTGAGCATCCTTCTGCTGATAATAGTGTTGCTCACGAACTGTAGTAAATAACGTATGACAACTATCAAACATGCATGGGAACCAACTCAAATCAATGGTGTCACTTTCTCATGCATTATAGTCGTGATATTAGTGGAATGACTTACCTGGGCCATCTTGTTGCTTCAGGGCGTCCATCAGCTGCTTATAATAGCCTTGCTCACGAACAGCTGTATAGTAAATTTGCTTTCATAATTATGACAACTATCGAGTATGTAAACAAACTATAAAATGAATGGTGTCACTTTCTTGTGCATTATAGTCGTGTTGTTGGTGGAAGAACTTACATGGGCCGCCATCTTGTTGCTTGAGGGCATCCATTAGCTGCTTATAATAGCCTTGCTCACGAACAGCTGTATAGTAATTTGTTCTCATAATTATATGACAACTATCGAGTATGTAAACAAACTATAAAATGAATGGTGTCACTTTCTTGTGAATTATAGTCGTGTTGTTGGTGGAAGGACTTACATGGGCCGCCATCTTGTTGCTTGAGGGCATCCATCAGCTGCTTATAATAGCCTTGCTCACGAACAGCTGTATAGTAAATTTGTTCTCATAATTATGACAACTATCGAGTATGTCTATAAAATGAATGGTGTCACTTTCTTGTGCATTATAGTCGTGTTGTTGGTGGAAGGACTTACATGGGCCGCCATCTTGTTGCTTGAGGGCATCCAGCTGCTTATAATAGCCTTGCTCACGAACAGCTGTATAGTAAATTTGCTTTCATAATCATAATTATGACAACTATCGAGTATGTAAACAAACTATAAAATGAATAGTGTCACTTTCTTGTGCATTATAGTCGTGTTGTTGGTGGAAGGACTTACATGGGCCGCCATCTTGTTGCTTGAGGGCATCCATCAGCTGCTTATAATAGCCTTGCTCACGAACGCCTGTATAGTAAATTTGTTCTCATAATTATGACAACTATTGAGTATGTAAACAAACTATAAAATGAATGGTGTCACTTTCTCACGAATTCTAGTGGTGGTGCATGTTGGTAGAGGGGAGGTACTTACCGGGACCTTTTTGTTCAGTCATAGCATTCTTGTAGTATCCCTGCTCATCAGCTTGATAGTATCCTTGCTGCAGGGCATCTATCAGCTGCTTATAATAGCCTTGCTCACGAACAGCTGTATAGTAAATTTGTTCTCATAATTATGACAACTATCGAGTATGTAAACAAACTATAAAATGAATGGTGTCACTTTCTTGTGCATTATAGTCGTGTTGTTGGTGGAAGGACTTACATGGGCCGCCATCTTGTTGCTTGAGGGCATCCATCAGCTGCTTATAATAGCCTTGCTCACGAACAGCTGTATAGTAAATTTGTTCTCATAATTATATGACAACTATCGAGTATGTAAACAAACTATAAAATGAATGGTGTCACTTTCTTGTGCATTATAGTCGTGTTGCAATTGTTGGTAGAAGGACTTACATGGGCCGCCATCTTGTTGCTTGAGGACATCCATCAGCTGCTTATAATAGCCTTGCTCACGAACGCCTGTATAGTAAATTTGTTCTCATAATTATGACAACTATCGAGTATGTAAACAAACTATAAATTAATAGTGTCACTTTCTCACGAATTCTAGTGGTGGTATTGGTAGAGGGGAGGTACTTACCGGGACCTTTTTGTTCAGTCATAGCATTCTTGTAGTATCCCTGCTCATCAGCTTGATAGTATCCTTGCTGCAGGGCATCTATCAGCTGCTTATAATAGCCTTGCTCACGAACAGCTGTATAGTAAATTTGTTCTCATAATTATGACAACTATCGAGTATATAAACAAACTATAAAATGAATGGTGTCACTTTCTTGTGCATTATAGTCGTGTTGTTGGTGGAAGGACTTACATGGGCCGCCATCTTGTTGCTTGAGGGCATCCATCAGCTGCTTATAATAGCCCTGCTCACGAACAGCTGTATAGTAAATTTGTTCTCATAATTATATGACAACTATCGAGTATGTAAACAAACTATAAAATGAATGGTGTCACTTTCTTGTGCATTATAGTCGTGTTGTTGGTGGAAGGACTTACATGGGCCGCCATCTTGTTGCTTGAGGGCATCCATCAGCTGCTTATAATAGCCTTGCTCACGAACGGCTGTATAGTAAATTTGTTTTCATAATTATGACAACTATCGAGTATGTATAAATGAATGGTGTCACTTTCTCACGAATTCTAGTGGTGGTATTGGTAGAGGGGAGGTACTTACAGGGGCCACCGTTTTGTTCAGTCATAGCATTCTTGTAGTATCCCTGCTCATCGGCATTCTGGTAGTATCCCTGCTCGTCGGCATTCTGGTAGTATCCCTGCTCGTCGGCATTCTGGTAGTATCCCTGCTCGTCGGCCTGTTCAGCATTCTTGTAGTATCCCTGTTTCTCGACCTTTCGGTTGCCAACTATAGTCAATTTATTCTCACATAAGGCCAGAACATGTGAACCAACTAAAATTAACAATGTTACTATAGTTCCTTATGAATTCAGTGGTGTAATTAGTGCCTAGGGTATATAATTATACTTGCCTATGTTGTTATCTTTTTGCAGACGATGAGGAGCAGAAGAGGCCACAGCCAGGAGAGATAGCAGAGCCACAGTGGCAATCACTGAAACCTTCATGATGATAATTATATCCAGAAAACAACTTGAAATGATGAACAATTGCAGTCAATGTCAATGAGAAAATGTGACCCACTTATATACTCATGATCATGCATGCATGTGCCTGTAAGCAATAATTATACATTCTTACCAGGAATTAACTGCATGGATTCATGGAACCACCACAGATGTAATTTAACTCCTACACAGTAATTTGTCGCCACTTAATCAAATTCTATACGATAACCACACAGACTGTGATAGATTGCGAGACTAACTGATTAAGTTACCGTAATTACTTAGATTAATTGTTCTAGAACTTTCCATGCATGTATTTTTAGTCTGTAATTTTTGTAAACACGTGTGTCTTAGCCTCGAGACCAGGCCGTTCGCTGTTTGAAAAAACGCCTGCTCAAGTTCCAATGTACAGCTCGTCTAATTGGTCCATGTACTTATACCCGTGAATACAGCAGTTTTAAGCACCTTTGCAACACATGAACACAAAAATGAAACCACTGCAATGTACTATTGTAGTAAATTACAGTACCAGTCAGTATCTTTCTAACTGTCCGGCCTATCGATCCAGTGGTGTAGGAACAATGCAGGGGCTGCAGGGCCTTCCTTTATATATAACACTGCATGCATGCTTGCTGTTGTTTTAGTCTATTTCTGCCCAAGCTCAATGGAATCAAAGAATCAAGCTTTCAATTGTACGCAAATACACATGCCTAGAACCAATCCCAGAGCACTTTTTGGGGGCACACTTAATATGTGCGCACATGCGTATCAACTTCTCCTCTAAGCTTTTTTACTATCCATGCTCTAAGTGATTAGCCCTCTTCCTACACCACTGCTATCAACATGTTCACATTTCAAAGTGCTATAGGAGTAGGATTTACTGCAGCCCTATATATAGCTGCTAGATTTATAGTGCACAGTCAACACTATATAGGCCAATTTTTGATTTGATACTGCAAAACTTAACAGCTAGTAAAGAAACCACTCAAGTAGTCCATGTTTACATTGTGGGTTAACATAATTAATTGTGGTTTTTTACCATTTGTGTGTGTGTGTGTGTGTGTGTGTGTGTGCGTGTTGCAAAGGTGGATTAATTGCAGTGCACTTGCAACAGGAAATTTCCAAACAGCAAAACCACCAGATATGAATTTCATTACCAATAATAATCCTAAGCTCAGCTTGCACTTTTATTACTACGATTTTTTTAGCAGAATCTCATTGAACATCTATACTTATTCCTAAACGTATATATAGGTACGAGCAAGCTGATGGGGGGAATTAAAGCCCAAAAAGGTGCTCAGTCACACATCTCCATGCGATTATATAGATATTCTCAGGGCACTCCTATTAGTCTCACTCATACAGAATAGATACTTTATGATAGCATTTCTTGAAAATTCTATAGTAGTCTATGAACATAGAGAAATACATTCAAGATAATGCTTGACTGACTGTATATACAGTGTACAAATGTCATGCATGTAAATTACGTTCTTTGGGGGGGAGGGAGCATGCCTCCTAGAGAAAAATTGGTTGTTATTTCAGTTGGCTCTATGCTTTCTACCTGTAATAAAGAACTCTTGGAAAAATTTAATAATGATATTCATAATAATTTATCTGATTGTGGTTTTGCAAACGCATGCACACCCCTGTAGTATTGTTGTGTTTGGGGTTACCGCAATCATGTTCACAACTACTAGAGCATAACCACTTGCTGACTCAGCTAGATGAGTTGTACATTGGAACTTGAGGCGTTCTTTCAGACAACGAACGCCCTGGTCTCGAGGCTACGTGTGTTTACTGTACTCTAAAAGACAAACTGAAGGAAGCTATGGACTGAGAAACTAGTTTACAACAGGATTCACCATGCACAATTATACACAAGCTGTGATCTAATTCACCAGGGCTCTATTTAGTGAAGCTAACCATGTCCTTATAATAATGAGATAGGAATACTACCTCACAGACTGTTTTAATGGACACTGTATGTAGTGGCAGATCCAGGCGTTAATTCAGTTCATGTACATATACAATGCAATCATACATCCAAGACCTGTCAATGGAGGGAATCCGTTCTCAGCCATACACTCTAAAGTAGAAGTGTCCAATAAATCTGGAAATCCATAAAGTCTGTGTTTTTACTACCCATGAAATATGATCCAAGGCCTGTGGATGAGATGAATACCTATGCATGAATTTTTGTTCTCAGCCATGCACTCTAAAGTGGAAGTGTCCAATAAATCTGAGAATTAATGTATTAGAGTGCGAATCCATAAAGTCTGTGTTTTTACTACCCATGAAATTAGCCTCGATCCCAGGCCGAGTTTTCGCTTTTATAACGGTTAGGCGAACAACTAGGCCTGGTACTAGTTGTCTGCGCATGCGTCAATCGTTCGTCAGATTCTGACGAATGGATATTCTCGTTCACTTTCGTGACATTTATATTCGTGTACTATCGTGTACTAGAAGTCAGTTCCCGTTTTATCATTATTGGAATGGCTCTTAGCTGAAGCTTCTCTCTTCTCTGAAGCTTAGAAAACATTATTCTGAAGACTGAACAACAAGGTAACCGTTATAAAAGCGAAAACTCGGCCTGGGATCGAGGCTACCCATGAAATATGATCCAAGGCCTGTGGATGAGATGAATACCCATGCATGAATTGTTGTTCTCAGCCATGCACTCTAAAGTGGAAGTGTCCAATAAATCTGAGAATGTGTGGTGTGGTGAATCCATAAATTCTGTGGTTTTACTACCCATGAAATATGATCTAGGATGAGGTGAATGGGATGAATCCATGCATGAATTGTTTTCTCAGCCATGCACTCTAAAGTGGTAGTGTAAACCCTAGCATAAAACCACAATGTAATGTAGTAAATTGCATGTGGTTACTCAAATGGGAGACCATCTGCAGTGCATGTACTGTGGTGTACTAAAAGTAGGAACCAGGCCCCTAACACTGCATGCTTGCTTTTTACCCAAGCTCAATTGAATCAAAGAATCAAGCTTTTAATTGTACGCAAATACACCAATCAATCCTAGAGCATGCAAAATTAATATATTTTTTAGGGGACTACCCTAAGACCCCCTTGCAGGTGCACTTTATTATGTGTGCACATGCGTATCAGCTCCCCTTCTAAACTTTTTCCATGCTCTCTAAGTGATAACTCTCTTCCTACGCAACTGCTGTCACTATACTGTCACAATAATCATGTTCACATTTCTCAAATTGCTAGTTATTTTTTCTGTGTGATATGAGATAGACCAAGTACACACCTCAGCTCTGGTACACCATTCTCCATCTCACATCTGTGGAGTAGGTCTTATTACTGCAACCATGTATACCTATAGTTGTTGTATTAGTACACTGGCCAATTTTGATTTGATACTGCAAATTAGTAAAGAAACCACTCAAGGATAGCCTGCATGTAGTCCATGTTTACATTGTGGGTTTCATTGTGGTTTACCCATTTGTGTGTGTGTGTGTTGCAAAGGTGTTAAAAATGCTGTAATTCCTTCTGGGGAGTGTGAATCCGTCTGTGCTTTTACTAGGCATGAAATATGATCCAATTAAGGCCTGTGCATGGATGAGATGGGATGCAATGCTGTTAATAGCTACAAAGTGGAGGAATCACTATACATGAGTGATCCAGTCTGCACATCGTAAAAACAGTCCATCTTCACCAATTTTCCACTTCACCACGTCCATGCAGTGTAATAATTATACTGACTATGTACTATTGTTGATTTGTAACTGCAATGGTGATCATTACCTTAATTTTATCCTCCATGGTGAAGGTCACTATAGCAGTCCTTATAAGCAACTTTAACTTGTCACTAGTTCTCTGTTAATTCACCATTCAATGTTGTGGCTTGTAGAGGTGCACAATTTGCATGCTTGTAGCTGTGCACCGATCTTATTCTAAGAAGCTCCTAATTTAAGAATTACTCCTGTGCATGCACACGTGTATATAGTAGTCAGTAAAATTTATCCGTATCCTATACTACGGGGCTACACAATGACCAAACCAAGGAGAAATGGAACAATATACTTCAATTTTCACTTAATTTGCACACTAGATTTATTATAGCTATTTTGTACAGTGTACGTCCAATAATTAATTACAATCTTTAATTTATTTTGTTCATCAAGAATTAGCAGTATCGGACAAAACTGTAAATTGACCTTTCCCTGACAACTCTCACAGCCTCCTGCCCTTCAACAGGGGATTGTGAGTGTTAGCCGTAACAGTAATATATAGGTGTATCCTCAGGTTCTTTAGAATCATCCATAAATAGTACTTTAAGTTCGTCTGACATATAACACTGAAATGTGTGTGCATGTTCCTACTTACATAGTCCCCAATACACATGCATGCATGTGCGTGTTCTGGCCCAGATTAAGTGCCAGGTGTCGTGTAAATGGGGCTATTAGCCTGACACCTATATCCGGATCGAATCCAGATTTTTCTGAGTAGTGGGCACACTAATTGCATTTGCAATACGCGAACACCACTAATTGCATTTGTGCAAACATTGAATTGGCTGATAGGAAGCTACTTCTATAGGAACACCCACAAACATGTATCTAACATGCATGCATGTAGTTGACTTCTCACAATTAGTTACTCACAGCTAAACCGGCGGCGCCCGACTACCGTTTTGCATTGCACAAGTCACCAACATGCATGCACTATTTGTACACCTCTATACCTCTAGCTCTGAGCCACAGCCTTAATAAGACTATATAGAAACACAGAGCAAGAATTGGACTGCATTGTTGCCTCGTTCACATCTGAAAACTGACTGCACATGCAGCTACGTAGTTTCTAAAAAGCCTATTCTTTTGTATGATGAAATAAGTAGCTTAGACTGCTAGCTAGCTCAGTTCAATATGACAATAGCACAAAACATGTCAATAGAATAGGAAAAATCAGTCGGATTTTTTATGAGCAATGCATGCATGCACTCTAGAAATGTCTTGGATTTAATCTTTCTGTGAATGTTGTATGTATATATGGGGGGAGTGAATCTACAACCATGTACTATATGCAATGAGCCTGTGGAGTGTAATTCAATGCATGCATGCAATGTTGTTACCATACAGCTGCAAAGTGGAGGCTTGGCTAATGGACAATAAAATTGGATCTCATCCTTTCTGTGAATCACTGCATGCTGCATGAGTAAATCCTCCATAAGCTGAACTTAATTGTTGTGGGATTCTCCTAATACTATATTTTTATTATTAAAGGCGGACGTACGTATTTATAGTGATCTAATTATCAACTGTTTCTGCAAAATGCAGATCAAAATCGCAAATCAAACTGTATACCAGAGTTGTTCAAAATGGTATACATGCAAGTGCGCAGTAAAGTAACTCAATCATATAAGTGTGAACCATTTCACTGTTATAGACACACTATTATAGTAAGCGGATAAAATTCAAATGCATGCAATTGTATACTATCATGGATCCATGGAGTCTGCATGCATGTGCATGTGGCCTGTTTTTACTTGGAATTCTGTTTTTGCTAATAATGGTCATGCTATAATGCATGCATGTGCATGGTTACCCCTTTACAGGTCAAGTTGTTGTAAATTGTACAACAAAAAGCTAGGGAGGGAGCGTGATATGTCAATGCACTGGTGCGCATTAGGCCCTGGTTAGGGTTAGGGTTAGGGTTAGGTAAATTAATCGTGTCTGCACAAATAAAACCTGGATAAAATGAAAGCACCACAGGTGCTGATGCCTCGGTGGAGATGCCAAAACTACATACTATATAATAGCTGAATTTTATACACATATGAACTTTTTTTGCATGCTGCATGCAAGCTTAAAGAGTGGGTAATGATCGACCATGATTGTTGTTAAAAACGGTGATGCCAAAGTTCAAGTCTAAAATTAATGGCTGCATGCCATCAGCAGAGCCTTGCAGCTCTCTTCTCACTCTTGCAGCTAGCGTTCTAGTGCAGAGCTAACTACTAAGTAGAGTAGCAACACTCGGTAAACAAGTGTTTGACTACGTGCTCTTCCGAAAAGGCTGCAATGGCATTCCAAGTAAGCAAAACTAGCCATAACTCGAGAACGAAGCATTATTTTGCAAATCCACGAATTAAAATCCAAGAAAACATGACTAGAAGCCTATAGAAACTCTTACTTGCACTTGATTCATCCTTGAGCAGCTGTAGCAGCTAGTCTACACACACAGATACACACACACACACACAAACACACTACCGTTACCTCGCTTGCGCATGCGCACCGAGGCATAACATCCGGTCATTATTCATTGCAACATTATAATGATATTCATTACACAAACCAGAAATTGCCATTAATTTTGGCTGGGTGTAACTCGACTCTGCCCTGGAATATAATGGGTTGGCTCATTAATTTAGGCCACGCCTAAAAAATAATGAATAGTGAACTTTTTGAGGAAGAAGGTTAAAAGTGAAGCGGGGCGGTGATGATAAACTACTAATCTACTTTGCCTGGCCTAAATAGCATATCACGCAACTAGAGAAGTCTCATGCACTCACTTGTCCATCAGGGACTGCAGCGCTGCTAGCAGTAGACTGTCAGCTGCAGAAAGTGATCATTCATGTAACAGCAAATTATTGTTGATCACCGTACATTACAGAGCCTCCAAGTATACGGTTTTTTCCGTATTTATACGGATTTCTGTCTTCTAATACGGTTATACGGAATTAACTGCAAAAATACGGATATATACATGTAGATCTAGAAGACTAGAAGTGACCTTTTGTCAGCTTACAGAATAAGTTAACTGGCCTTATAGGTGACACAGTGAAGGATCTAGTAGCATCCCTACAGCTGTAGTAGCTCTATGCTCTATACTAGTAGTGAGTTAGCCTCGATCCCAGGCCTATCCGTCTCTAATTGAACGCTAGGTCGCCTCCTCGGCCTGGTATTGATTGTATCTGGGCGTGACCGGAAACTGGTAAGTATCAGCTATGTACTGTAACATTTTCAGTTCATCACAGTTGGCTAAAAATACAGCGATATGTGATGCAATCTGAGAAAACAGACCACTTGGCTTAGATTTTCAATTTGAGCTAGAGGCAAATTTGTGACCTTGAGTGCAAAGTGATGAATTTAGTTTATAAGCTTACAAGTATCTATAGCCTTTCTACTATCTCTATGTGAAGGCTGGTGCTCTAAATCCAAATATGTTCACCTCAGTGCTTCGTCAAAAAACACAAAACATAGGCTTACTAATGGAGTAGGGCATCTTTGAATGGCGTTTTTTCAATAATGCAATTTCATAGCAACCAACTTCAAACGATTATAACTTAGTCATAGAATGAGGTATGTACAGACTAAGCATAGCATTGTGTAGGTATTTCTCTGCTCTATCAGTATGCATAGGATCTCAACTTTTTTAGACCAAGCCAAGTGGTCTGTTTTCTCAAATTGCATCACATATAATGATATAATGACACTAGAAATTAATACTGTGCACAGCAGTACTGCGTCCATAATAAATGCAGATGTTTAGAAGTGAAGATCTCAAACAAGAGCTTCCAGAAAGACTTAATAATTACTGCGCCTTCAGGTGGCATAACAAAGATTGTGTGTTCACAGTGCATCAAGAGACAGTAGAATCCTGACGTCACTGGTCAGGATAGCAACCACAAGTGTTGAAAGAGCCATTCCACGTCAGTAGTTTTAGTGCAGGTAGTTCTATAAGATCGGACCCTTGGGAAGGACACGAGTGGCACTGGGGCATCCTCTTTCAATGAGTTCACACCCATCAGCTAGGAGGAGTACGACGGGGGTTGGAGGGGAAGGTTCCATTTTGCTCCTGTATACAAATTAGTATGAACTTAAATTCACCATTCCACTACACATTTTGTAACTCACAGTGATGGTCCACACAAAACTAGCCACGATCCCAGGCCGCACTTCCTTGAAGGTCGGTGAAGGAGGCTAACACAACACCAATGCCAGTGCCGTAATGTCATATCTTGATCCAGATACCAAGGATTGGGCTATAGGCTATAGTGTACAATTTCCAATGATGAAAGGGTATTATTGATTTAGGCCACAACAAGAGGTAGTTCTGTTTCTGGTCCATCTGCCGCTCAATATTTCACTGTGCTGTTTTTTCAGCAACACACCTAATGCGCATGCGCAAACCACACCCACTCACTTTAGGTTGAGTGGGTGTTGCAATAATTACATGTACAGCACCTACAACACTTCAATATTCAGTAAGCTAGTGCTTGTATCTTGTATTAATATATATACTATCTTGTATTTTGCAATGAAAGATGTTATTATGCTAACACAATAATTATGTGGTCTCATTTTGCTTTTTTGCTTTGATACAGAGCGAGCACGTACAATGGCTCAAGCTAGTGCAATGACATAATTATATAGGTGTTAGATATAGAGACAATTCTCAGTTCAATATATGTTCTGGTTGCCAAAGCCTAAAATACCTCTTCCTGTATGTTATTTAGATGTTATTATTGTGTTGTAAACTGTTTTTAAAGACAAACTGTGAAAAATAAAAAAGTGATGACACTGCATGCAAATATATGTGGCTCAGTTGCTGTTGTCCCTCTTGGCCTCACGTAATCAGGCAAGCAACCTGACCAGAAACAGAACTACCTCTTGTTGTGGCCTTATATCGCTCACCTTGACAATACATCCCAGGCCCAGCCACTTGTGGACACCCCTGAGCATAGTATACAAGAGATCGATGGCCAGAGTCTGAGGATAGACTCTACCAAGTGTATCTGGCAATCAATGGTCTAATCAAGCGCTTGTATTAAATTGTGTAGTCAATCAAAAGTAGCCACTGATAGCAGAAACTTGAGAACCTAGGTCTGTTCTTTCACAAGAGTGATGCTCCTTCTTCCTTCGCACAAGACAGCTCCTCACACTCTAGCTAGCTAAGCCTATATCTACATATAATATGTCTATGACAAACTAAACTTGCAAAGAATAGACCTATGACACGGAGTTCTTTGTGATTTAACGGTGATTTTACGGAGTAAGTATGCTTACATACACTATTAGTGTTTCTATTCGCTCCACCTTGCTCAGGTATTCGCTCTTTTTTAGCGAATACCTGAGCAACCACAGCAACCACAGCACATGCCCAGATACACGCCCAGATACAATCAATACCAGGCCGAGGAGGCGACCTAGCGTTTAATTAGAGACGGATCGGCCTGGGAGATCGAGGCTAGTAGTGAGTCTGATACTGAAAGACAGCTATAATTTGTAAAGCCAAGTCTCGCTTGCCACGCCCCTTTATTGAAGGGGCGGGGCAATTACAAGGCCACTAAACAGCATTTCATCTCATTTCCATGTTTTGTACTGAAAATCATCATTAATTAAATACGGAAAAATGAGCTGATTAATACTGAAAAGAAAAGTCTCTACTTGGAGGCTCTGACATTACTATTATACTGCAGCTGAAATTTATTCTATATTTAGGTGGTTGGTGTTGAGAAACTACGAAGGCGTTAAATGCAATTTGAATAGTGTCACGTTCATGTATTATGCCACTGTTAGTTGCATACTTGTTTCAGATGAGAATACTAGCTCGACCCCGATGAGGGAGGGAGGTCTTCATTACCTATTATCTCATTATTTGATGACGTCATATCCTGTTTTTTAACTGACAGTAATACACAAAAGGACGGAGTCTGAACAATAGTTTAATTTTTTTTTTATGCACTGGCTTTTTGGTGCACAATTGCACATGGCACATGGTAAAATAATGCAATGTCAGCAAAAAAAAGGACTTTGACCTCAAATAATGGCTGACATCAGCAATAATGACTTAATTGAGGAGGTGAGCAAAACGAGGAGGGAGGTTGATCTGAAACAAGCATGCAACTAACAGTGGCCTTAGCAGCACTCATGCATTAGTTGGTGGAAGGTGTACTTACATGGGCACCTCAGCTGGTGTCCAATCAGCTGTAGTAAATTATTCTTATGTGATGGGCTATAATAAATTTAAACTTAACATAATGCATAGTGTCACATTCTTATGAATTCTGCATGGTCGAGTTGTTGAAAGTACTTACCTGGCTCATCTTGTTGCATCTGTGCCTTATATAGTAATAGTTGCTTGCATGGGCGATCGTTCTGCTGCATCTGTGCCTTATAGTAATAGTGCTTGGGCGATCGTCCTGCTGTATCTGTGTCTTATAGCTTAATTGGGCCACCGTCCTGCTGCATCTGTGCCTTATAGTAATAGTGCTTGCAATAGGCGATCGTCCTGCTGCACCTGTGTCTTATAGCTTGGGCCATCATCCTGCTGCATTTGTGCCTTATAGTAATAGTTGCTTGGGCCACCGTCTTGCTGCATCTGTGTCTTATAGTAATAGTTGCTTGGGCGATCGTCCTGCTGCATCTGTGCCTTATAGTAATAGTTGCTTGGGCCACCATCCTGCTGCATCTGCGCCTTATATAGTAATAGTTGCTTGGGCCACCGTCCTGCTGCATCTGTGTCTTATAGTAATAGTTGCTTGGGCGATCGTTCTGCTGCATTTGTCCCTAATAGTAATACATGTACGTAGTTGCTTGGGCCATCGTTCTGCTGCATCTGTGTCTTATATAGTAATAATTACCGCGTTGCTGACGAGCCTCCGCAACTGTAGTAAATTTGTAAGTAATTAGTGAATACGAACGAAACAACATAAAATTATGCTAAATACAAAAATAATGGTGTCACTTTCTAGTGCATGGTGTTGGTAAAAAATATTTACCATTGCTTTGCTCCAGGGCATCATTTAGCTGATCGTAATATTTATATATAGTCATGCTGTTACTACTTCTGAGCACCTGATAATAAGAGCGATGAGGAGCAGAAGAGGCCAGGGCCATGAGAGATAGCAGAGCCACAGTGGCAATCATTAAAGTTTTCATGATGATATCCTGAGAAATCCTTCACAACTTGAAGTGATGAACAATTGCAGTGACTGTCAATGAGAAAATTGGACCCACTTATATACTCATGGATTCATGTGCAGTACAAGGGGCTGTGCATAGACTGATGTGATGCCATTAATCAACCACATTAACTGCATGGCATGGGTTCTATATGTACACTGCGATCTAATTCTTTGCTAAAACATATTTCCAGATAAAAACCACATGTTCATTTAATTAATTTCTCATAATAATGTAATCATAATTACATGCAAGTTCTCACACAATATTTTTAATGTGTTCTACTATTTTTGCTTTTTGGCGTATCCACACTTCTCATGTTCGGCTGGTTTACTCTTGTCTGCACAAATAAAAAGCTTGGATGAAACAGTCCATTTAATCATCTTAGTGCAACGATACATATAATTGTATAACCTATATACAAGTATATATAAAGAGGAATCTAACTCGCTCATCCGTCAGGGACTGCAGGCTGCTTGCAGTATAGCTCATCAACTGAGAGTTAATTATAAGTACATGCACAAGTATACACATGTGACAGAAAATCTATCTTGGGATCACCACATTACTATAATTTTACTGTAGTTGAAATGATTCAATTCTCTGCGTTTAACCGACTAGTATATGTCACGTATGAGGAAGGCACTGCATTATATCACTCTTTTGGTTTCTTTATAATCATGTCACCAGCCGAGGGTTTGCACTTTAGTGCTCTATAGTTATACTAGATACTACTTTCTGTGATTGAACTCTGTGCTTAAATTCTTTTTAGACTGCTTATTATAGATACTATTTTCTGTGATTGAATTCTGTCCTTATCTCACAGACTACTGACTATGCCTTTGACAACGGTTTGCTCCCACTGTTAGTTTCCTAGCCATTAGCAGAAGCATAATTCCAGGTTATAACCACATGGACTGCACGGATTCATCACATTAATTGGATCTAATTTCATTAGCAAAAGCATGTAATTCCAGGTGTTATCGGCCCAAGAAATGCAATAATAATGTGCATGCATGGTAGTACTAGCTCTTTGCCATGCACAATAGAACTACAGTTGATAAAGCCGTTGCAAGTGTTTATGTCTATATATGGGAGGTGTGTATGAAAGTCAGGAGTATACGCATGCATGCATGAATGGAGTATTTGCGCTTTTGAAATACGATTTGAGCGGCAGCTAAATTTCGAGGTTTCATGCACCAAATCACTAAATTGTATATTGCTATCCTAGCTATAGAGCCTCCACGCTTTGTTACAATTTAGGGTAGTTGCAACATAGAATGCATGGATTCACCACATCATTACAACACAAAAGCATGATCCCATGCAGCTTATTATGAGAAGTGTGGATATATTCCAAAACACATTAGTTGTAGTCTTGTAGAACACGTTACCTATATATACATGCATATACATGAGTGCCAGTTGTTAAGGTGGAGTGTACAACGTAGCAACCCTGCGGGTCCAAAGGTCAAAGTTCCACATGCATGATAATTTAATATCATAATAATTATAGCGGTGCATCATGCGAACCTCACTCGGGCATGCTGTATATATATAGGAAAGAAAAATACGATATAAGTTACTATGCCGTTATGATGATTGTTTATTATACTAAAAGTATATGCTATTATACTAAGAGTATAATTATGCCGACATGGAAATGAAAGACCCATGATGCTTGCCCAAATTGGAATCACAACTATACTCATGAGATTCAACATGATATTACACCGCAATATTAAAATATCACGTACATATAGCTATTAAATTATAGTAACAATTAACATGGACCTCCTCAAAGTAAACAGCTAGGTCTTTAACTATTAAAGCCTAATAACATAGACTGCATGTTTACATGGATTAACCTCATTCACAGAACAGTGATATCCAATTTCATTCTACAAAATAGGCACTATCAAGGATTCACCTCCATGACCCCATGCGCCATGCTACCACCATGCATGCAAGGATTCACCTCCATGACCCCACCATGCTACCACCATGCATACAAGGATTCACCTCCATGGATGACCCCACCATGCTACCACCATGCATACAAGGATTCACCTCCATGACCCCACCATGCTACCACCATGCATACAAGGATTCACCTCCATGACCCCATGCACCATGCTACCACCATGCATACAAGGATTCACCTCCATGACCCCACCATGCTACCACCATGCATACAAGGATTCACCTCCATGGATGACCCCACCATGCTACCACCATGCATGCAAGGATTCACCTCCATGACCCCACCATGCTACCACCATGCATACAAGGATTCACCTCCATGACCCCACCATGCTACCACCATGCATGCAAGGATTCATTCACTATATAGAGTCTACCACCATACATGCATTCACAGAACTGAGATCTAATTTCCTGTCCGGATTAGCTGAAGTGTTCACTTTACAGCTTTCCCCCACAAGTATAGTAACAACACAGACTATACATGCATGGATTCACCTATAGTATCAAGTTGAGGAGGAGGCTCTTTAGTATTAAATTCATAAGCGACCTAACTACGGCTATAATTATCAGCAGCTGGTATAGATGCTCATGCATGCAGATGCAACAATGTGGCCCAAGTAAGCACCTTCCACTATCAGCACAAAAATTTATGAAATTATGCTGCGGAAAGTTTGATATCTTTTATCTCCTTACTACCGTAAGACCTCAGTTTTTAAGGGTGACATTTTAATAATTTATACGATTCCAGAGGTCGCTTCTTTTGGAGGTTAATTATATTGAAGTCCTGCATGGGATATTTAGAGGGTCGCATCTAGTTGGAGGTAACTCCAAACACGTTCTGAACTAACACTTCCGTTTATGATTAAAAAAAATGTGTGTAACTTTTTAGGATATAATAGCTTCACTAAAATAGAGCCCTGGTGAATTAGATGACAGCTTGTGTATAAAATGCGTGCATGGTGAATTCTGTTGTAAACTACTTTCTCAGTCGACAGCTTCAGTCCTGGTCTCGAGGCTATGTGTGTTTACTGTTAAAAGACATTAGAGACAGTAAACACACGTAGCCTCGAGAGAAGTATTACTCCTGGAGTAGGATCCCGGAGTCAGCCAACAGAGTAGCCTCGATTCAAGGCCAATTAAAATCGGCCTGGAATCGAGGCTATCTTTATACAGTCAGTCTGTCATTGCCGAAATATCCAAAGCATAATTTTATGCACAGTAAAGGGGGTAAATGCACGCATGAATGAAACTAAAACTACATGGACTGTTCAATGCACTATCTATAGCTACCTATAAACCTAGTAGGAGTTCTGCTGGGCACTGTTCCTTGGGTGGCAGCGGCTTGGGCAGGAAGTGATCTCCATAGGATGTTGTACTGGCCATTGCTTGACAGAGAGAGCTCTGCTGTCCAAAATGAACGTCCAAAGGCTTGCAACTCTTAGAGGGCCTCACTGTCATGGGAACAAAATTTGTACTCGTCTCGGACTTGACGTTGAATGGATGATTGGACGGACGGTATGTTATCTCGGATCGATCTCCATGGCGAATTCGGGGACTCACATTCCACTGCTGGAAATGGACGCTATTGGTCGTTTTTCCAGTAAATCTATGGCCATAATCTTGCGCCTGCTTTGCTTGAGCTCCCATCTTGTATGTGGCGCCAATAGCTGCAGCCTGCTTGTCAATTTGTGCTTGTGCCATCATCTCTTCCAGTGGAATTGGTTGAAAATCAGTTTTGAATGAGGTACGATCGTCAAACTGTCCACTATTTGCATGGTGCTGTTGTTTTTTCTTGCAAGTTGTTCTCGGTCTGGGTGCATTCTGGAAGTACTTATAATTAGCTTGGTTCTCTGTAATAGTTTGTTGTGGGCCTGCAAAAAGCTTGAGATTGTCTGGTTGAGGTGCAAGTAAGCATTGCTTGACTGGAAGGTGGCGAAATCCCGGGTTGTCTCGTTGGTATTGTGTGAGAGCGTCCATTTTTTCGTTACTAGTGTCCATTGTTTCCTTGTTTTTCTTGGCATCTTGTCTCAAATGAACTTGCTCTCTAGTAAATATCTGTGGCAGCTTGTAATCTGATTTGTTGGTTGTCTCACTGTGGAACGCTGCATTTTTAACATGTGTCGTTTCAGATTTCTTAAAGCTGGTGCTAGGGCGGCCAAATAATATAACATCTTTTTTGAAATCATTCTGAAACACAGTCTTTCCGTCAAATTCCCCTTGAAAAAATGGTGCTGTTATAGGCTCTCCATAAGATTGTGGGCAGTGATAATCTGGCCATTCCTTGAGCATTTTCTGATTCATTGTCACGTAGCTATCTGCAAATGAGTCATCATGACAGCTGCGCCTTAGTGTTGATTGAAGTGCTCTGTTCGGGTGTCGACTAATCTTCACAGGTTTTCGAGGTGGAAAATCCTCTTTGTATGAAGTACTGCTCTGAACCTGCGTATTAGCGGTGTGTACGGTTGCTTGCGGTTTAAAGGAGACTGTTTTCGGTTGCAATGGGTGTTGAGTGTACTCCTGACGATTTACAGTGACTAGATCGTGCTGACAAGATGTGAGGGGTATGTGTCGGACTGTGGGGGGTATTTTGAGCGAGGGTCGACATCCCTGGGGGTAAATATGACGAAAGGTCTCCTGATAGTCTGATTTCGGGAAGTAAGACGCCTTCAGTCCTTGGTCTGTTATTAGGGCTCCTGTAGTACTGAGGTGAACTGGACAGTGGTGCTTCCTATATAATTATTAAGAGGGGGTGGGGATTAATTTGTTTGCTCAATATCGCGATTAATGGACGATAATAATTAACGCAGTGCAATTGAATGCTAATAGTTGGCAGCATGTGGTATAATGGTTACGCTTGACAAACGAACAATGCAGCCAGGTATGTGAACAAGCAGCTCCTTTACAATGGTATGGTAGGGCTAGACTATAATTATTTACTTGCAGATGCATTTTCCACAGAGGCACACTAATGTCTTCCCGGTTCCTCCATTATAGGGCTCCTCCAGAAGGATGGGTTCATTGCTCTCTCTCTTACTCACAAAGCCACGATTTCTTTTCTTAGGGGCCATTAGTCCTAGCTAGCTAGCTGCAGCAACTTAATTCTCCAACTTCTTGCAGTTTTATGGGGACCACAAGAGTTGCTTATAAATATACTAGGCAGTCAAACCATTAGATAGTATCTATGGTCAAACCTCTCGTTGGTAGTTGTTGATTAATTGCAAGTGTTTATGTTGTATGTTGCTATAGTGCTATGGTGGTGTGAAAGTGAACGAAGTCAGAGAGTACATGTATAATATACACGGCGATGAGTATGCACAACACAACATTACTACCGACCTAGCCTCGATCCCAGGCCGATCCGTCTCTAATTGAACGCTAGGTCGCCTCCTCGGCCTGGTATTGATTGTATCTGGGCGTGTATCTGGGCATGTGTGCTGTGGTTGCTGTGGTTGCTCAGGTATTCGCTAAAAAAGAGCGAATACCTGAGCTAGTCTCATGAATCAGCCGCCGTTCTTCGGCGGCTGATTCATGAGACTATACCTGAGCAAGGTGGAGCGAATAGAAACACTAATAGTGTATGTAAGCATACTTACTCCGTAAAATCACCGTTAAATCACAAAGAACTCCGTGTCATAGGTCTATTCTTTGCAAGTTTAGTTTGTCATAGATATAGGCTTAGCTAGCTAGAGTGTGAGGAGCTGTCTTGTGCGAAGGAAGAAGGAGCATCACTCTTGTGAAAGAACAGACCTAGGTTCTCAAGTTTCTGCTATCAGTGGCTACCTTTGATTGACTACACAATTTAATACAAGCGCTTGATTATACCATTGATTGCCAGATACACTTGGTAGAGTCTATCCTCAGACTCTGGCCATCGATCTCTTGTATACTATGCTCAGGGGTGTCCACAAGTGGCTGGGCCTGGGATGTATTGTCAAGGTGAGCGATATAAATCAATAATACCTTTCATCATTGGAAATTGTACACTATAGCCTATAGTCCAATCCTTGGTATCTGGATCAAGATATGACATTACGGCACTGGCACTGGTGTTGGTTGTGTTAGCCTCCTTCACCGGCCTTCAAGGAAGTGCGGCCTGGGATCGTGGCTAGTTTTATGTGGACCATCACTGTGAGTTACAAAATGTATAGTGGAATGGTGAATTTAAGTTCATACTAATTTGTATACAGGAGCAAAATGGAACCTTCCCCTCCAACCCCCGTCGTACTCCTCCTAGCTGATGGGTGTGAACTCATTGAAAGATGATGCCCCAGTGCCATCCAACGCAGTATTTATTAAGTCTTTCTGGAAGCTCTCGTTTGAGATCTTCGCTTCTAAACATCTGCATTTATTATGGACGCAGTACTGCTGTGCACAGTATTAATTTCTAGTGTCATTATATCATTATATCGCTGTATTTTTAGCCAACTGTGATGAACTGAAGATTTTACAGACATAGCTGATACTTACCAGTTTCCGGTCACGCCCAGATACAATCAATACCAGGCCGAGGAGGCGACCTAGCGTTCAATTAGAGACGGATCGGCCTGGGATCGAGGCTACTACCGACCTAGACAAATTATAATTATTTTTGGTAAAGATCATTTCATTAAGTTTTGCATAAGGACATTCTTGTAGAGAGCACTGAGATATTTTTTTATCTCTTGTGTCAGTTGTGTGCTGTGCTCTTAATTTTGTATGCCATCTCTTCGAATGATCAGAATGAGAATAATAGGAATATTAAGATAGAATGATGGGGAAATTGTTATGCGCATACCGAGGCATAATAATGTACTGCAGCAGCTCCTGCAAGATGCTATAATTATTATAGGTAATGATTTTGCATTCAGTAATACAATCTTTGTCACTATTGTATAGTAAAAGAGTTTAAGTTGGTATAGATAATAAAGCGTCTTTTATAAAAGCCAATTCATGTGTTTACAATTATGTTATCTGCTGGCTATATACTGTGAAAAGTACGAAAATAGTTTATCATGGTAAGACTGGTATCAAAATTAATAAGCTCAATGGTAAAGGAAGTAAAAATCTCACTGAACTAAACTAAACGTCTAGTGTTAAATGTTGTCTGGGAGGTATGTATGTGTGATGCAATGAGTACTGCATAACCTATATAAGCTATTATAGGAACATTTGGCACAGGCCTATGTGTGTGGCATGCATGCACTGTATTAGGTCCTTGCACATAAGACTCAATGCTCAATGAGCATGTACAACACAATTAGCCTATATTATTATTCGAACTGGCATATGCATGCCCTCTGACTGGGTCACTGCAACTTCATGATGATTGTGATTAATTAATAATGATTACAACATGCAGCCTGGTCTGAAGTTGAATTTCACTCATTTCTATTGATCTCATTATCATAATTATAACTAGAAATTTTCACACTGCAATTTTTAATGTGTTCTACTATTTCAGTATCCGTGCTTCTCATATTCGGCTGGTTTACTCTTCTTGTCTGCACAAATAAAGAGCTTGGATAAAACAATGCATTATGATTTAATTAATTATCTCTTCATGCAACGATAATAGCATATTACGCAACCATGCAGAGAAGTCTCATACACTCACTTGTCCAACAGGGACTGCAGTGCTGCTAGCAGTAGACTGTCAGCTGAAGAAAGTGATCATTAATGTAACAGCAAATTATTGTTGATAACCATATACATTACTATTATACTGCAGCTGAAATCGGTTCTATATTTAGGTGGTTGGTGTTGAGAAACTACGAAGGCATTAAACTGCAATTAGACTAAAATGAATAGTGCCGCGTTCATGATTAGTAGTACTCATTAGTTGGTGGAAAGTGTACTTACATGGGCGCTCTTCTTGCATAGCATCTACCTCAGCTGGTGTCTCTGGTGTCCAATCATCAGCTGTAGTAAATTATTCTTATGTGATATTACTATAAAACATTTAAACTTAATGCATAGCGTCACATTCTTATGAATTCTGCATGGTCGAGTTGTTGAAAGTACTTACATGGCTCATCTTGTTGCATCTGTGCCTTATAGTAATAGTTGCCGTGTTGCTGACGAGCCTCCTCCGCTGTATAGTGAAATATTCTCATGTGATGCCAATACAAAAAATATCAAATTAATGGTTTCACTATGAGTTTTGGTGAAAGGTACTTACATGGGCCATTTTGCTGCATCTGCGCCTTATAGTAATAGTTGCTTGGGCCACCGTCCTGCTGCATCTGTGCCTTATAGTAATAGTTGCTTGGGCGATCGTTCTGCTGCATCTGTGTCTTATAGTAATAGTTACTTGGGCCATCGTTCTGCTGCATCTGTGTCTTATAGCTTGGGCCACCGTCCTGCTGCATCTGTGCCTTATAGTAATAGTTGCTTGGGCCACCGTCCTGCTGCATCTGTGCCTTGTAGTAATAGCTGCTTGGGCCACCGTCCTGCTGCATCTGTGTCTTATAGTAATAGTTGCTTGGACCACCGTCCTGCTGCATCTGTGCCTTATAGTAATAGTTGCTTGGGCGATCAGCCTGCTGCATCTGTGTCTTATAGTAATAGTTGCTTGGGCCACCGTCCTGCTGCATCTGTGCCTTATAGTAATAGTTGCTTGGGCCACCGTCCTGCTGCATCTGTGCCTTATAGTAATAGTTGCTTGGGCGATCGTCCTGCTGCATCTGTGTCTTATAGTAATAGTTGCTTGGGCCACCGTCCTGCTGCATCTGTGTCTTATAGTAATAGTTGCTTGGGCCACCGTCCTGCTGCATCTGTGTCTTGTAGTTGTAGTTACCGCGTTGCTGACGAGCCTCCTCAACTGTAGTAAATTCATAAGTAATTAGTGAATACGAAACAACATAATTATTCTAATAATGGTGTCACTTTCTAGTGCATGGTATTGGTGAAATTACCATTGCTTTGCTCCAGGGCATCCTTCAGCTGATCGTAATATTTATAGTCGTGCTGTTGCTGAGCATCTTTCTCCTGATAATAAGAGCGATGAGGAGCAGAAGAGGCCAGAGCCACGAGAGATAGCAGAGCCACAGTGGCAATCATTGAAATCTTCATGATGATATCCAGAGAAAATCCTTTACAACTTGAAATGATGAACAATTGCAGTGAATGTCAATGAGAAAATTGAACTCACTTATATAGTCATGGATTCATGTGTTATGTGTGCACTGATGTGGTGCCACATGGACTGAATGGATTCTATTTTCATTTAGCAGAAACATATTTCCAGATAAAAACCACATGCATTCATGAACTGACTGTACATGCAGTACTGCAGCAATCTAATTTCCTACTATTAGCAGAAGCATAATTCCAGCTCATAACCACATGGACTGCACGGCTTCATCACATTGGATCTAGCAGAAGCACTATAATCCCAGGTGTTATCGGCCCACAAGATGAATGTATCTGGTAGTACTATACCGCTCTTTGCCACTAATTACGTAGTAGCTATACAGCAGGTATTGTTGATAAAGCCTGTGTTTATTGTATGTGTTATTTGTTGTGCTATAATTATATGCATGGGAAGTGTGAAAGTGAATAGTAACACAGATGCCTAACCCTATTGGCCTATATAACCCTAACTCTAACCCTATCCCTTGCCTTCAGCTGTCAACTATCATGGCGCTGTATGATAATTATAGTCAGGGTCAATTAATTTAAATCTGTTTCGGTGCACTTTAATTGCATTTTAATAATTACCATCTCTATTACCTCTAAACCCGATGAAGGATTGGAGGTAAAAAAGAAAAACTAGACGATCATAATGTAATTAACGTTCATTAAAGACCTGACTCTCCTCCTATACTCCAGTCTGCCTGCGCATGCATGGTATATTTGTGTATGTGCAACACAATTTGAGCGGCACAACTATAATTATAGACAATAAATTAATTATGCATACAAGCTGTATAGTTACAAATGAGGAGCCATGACCTGGACCTGCAGGGTTGCTACGTTGTACAATGCTGTTTCTCCACCTTAACAACTGTTGTCCTGACTACAGTTTACTTCCTCCACCTTAACAACTGTTGTCCTGACTACAGTTTACTTCCTTCTGACATGGCCCATCAGTGACTTGCACATAAACGTTTTTCCAAAAGAGCCGTATAGAATGTACATGCATGCATACAGTATGAAACAAGCACTCAGGCACTCATTTGCATTTTTTGCATGTAGTAAGTGTCTTCATAACGTACGTGTTCTACAAAATCAGTTTATAGAGTGCATCATGCCCGTACGGATTCAAGTATATCAAACTGTATGAAATATCCACTTTTAATTCGTGTATAGCAACAACATCCATGCATGGACTTCCCAAAGTACATACATGCACACATGCATAAATCCAATTTCATTGCACGTTAGCCTAATATGAATTAACTCCATTCACAGCCGAAATAGTGAGATGTATTATAGTATAAAGTTTTTAACTGTGAGCTGGCCCAATAAAAGGTTGACACATTATAGAGTAACCTTGTATTGGGCCAGCTCACAGTTAATACTAATATGGATTCACAGAACAGTAAGAGTTTCTACAAAATAGACACTACCCAGGGTTCATCACACCATGCTATCATGCATGCAAGGATTCTGAATCACAGGAGGTCCATTCACAGAACTGAAATCTAATTTAATTGTTAGCTGAAGCGACCATGTTCTTACAGCCTTCAGTATTTATGATTCCAGGTAGTATAGTACTGTAGATTCCACACTGCAGCACGTAGAACATAATCCCATGCAGGTACTAACCACAGTCAGGATTGCATGGATTCACCACTATAAGATACATCCTGCATGAGACTGTGATTAAATTCCATTAATTAGCACAGACTGCTTCCAGGTATACACTATAGTAACAACATATACATTGCATGCATGGATTCACTAGCTGTAATATGAATGTGATTTAGACTGCCATGCAGGTCAATCTCATTATCTTTATTATGAAGAAGCCAGTTTTTGCATGAGTACTCTGTTACCCAGCAAGCTCTCCGGCACACTTTATATTTGTCTGTTCATACTTTTAATGTGACCCTTCACCATAATCCTATGAGGACTCACACATGCATTAGTCTTGGCCCCATACATGCAGGCCAAGATTTTGCACTTTTATTATTTATAGTGGGATAACATACATGCTTGGATTCATCAGATTTTACACATAAATGCATGAAAAGAGCGACTTCTTCAGTAACGTTGGTGGTGCGCAGCAGTTAACATTTAATCTCATAAAGTTATTAACAGTTCAAGGTTCAATTCCAATACTGCTATACTTGGACGTGGTGGAGCAGTGGCGGTGTTCTCTAAAAATGTGACTATTAGTTTTGTGCAATTTTTCAAACAATAGCACTGAAGCTGGTGATGCAATTGTTGCCCCCTTGCCCAGCAGTAATTTGTCCATATCACACTGTGCGCTACTGAACAATAGTGCTAACTCTGACAGTGAAGCAATTAATAGCCAGGATGGGAGTGTCTCCATCTCCGACAGTAAGCTAGCGTACAACAGTGCTGAAAGATCAGGTGGAGCGATTTTGGTTTTCAATGGAGAGTTATTGATATCTGATAGCAAGCTAACAAACAACAACGCTGCCTTTGGTGGAGCGATTGGAATTTTTATATAGCATCTATCTTGAGCTGTAATATATATAACGAACAATGAAGCTGTAGTTGGTAATGGAGGAAGTACCACAAGTAACAGTATTGGAGGAGGGATTTTGGCATATACTGGAACTATATCTGTCTCTAAAGCCGTGTTTAAAAATAACAGTGCTGATTTTGGTGGAGTGTTTTTTGTTGCTGATGGCACTGTGATCATTTCCGACTCTCTGCTCACCAACAACAGAGCCACCAAACAAGATGCATGGAGTGATTGCGGTTGCTATCTCAACTTAAGCATATTTGACAATTTCGAGAGTAAAATATCATTTATGTGCATTTTAATTTGTCATTGACGGGAGTTAACAACGTTAGCAATAATGTAAACCCTGTGTATTCTCTAAGCAGTCGAGTGGAGTTCAATGGACCCACAACTCTCAGTAACAATCGTGGTGTGCAGGGTGGAGCCATCAGAGCAGTTCAGAGTCAAATCTATATCAATGCAGAAGGAGTGGTCATTTCTAACAATATAGCTACTGTAGGAGGTGTGTTTCTGAGAGAGAGCATACTCTTTGTTCACTATCCCATAGAGATTTCTCATAACACAGCATAAAATGGTGGTGGGATTTATGCATTTGATTTGAAGGTCACTACTGGTTGTATATTTATATGTCCTGTGTACATGTAGTGACATAGAAAGTGTAATGTTTGTGAGTATTATAGATTGAAATGATGCTCAAAATGGAGGAGGTATTTATGCAGTCGCTTCAAACATTAAGGCTTTTTCTCGCGCTCACGTCCAAATCAAGTCAAACTCAGCAAACAACAGTGGAGGTGGAATGTATCTACAACAAAGTTCCAAGATATATATTCTGAAACAAGACGTGAAGCTATAGAAATCCACAATAACACGGCTCAATATATGGAGGGGGGATATTTGTGGCAGACAGTACTGAGAGTGGTGTGTGTAGAGGAGAGGATGTAACTACTGCACGAGATCTGACACAAACAAAATGCTTCATTCATATTTGGAGTGGAACTCTATAATTATGCTGATGGTCCATGCAACAATTTGGGAATTTTTAGACAAATTCTAAACATATCTTTTCAAAAGTGTGAATTGGACTCCAACCAATCATGTCCTCAATTGAGTGCAAGTGTGACTGTGATCCAGTCCTGCAACAAGAATATCAGATAACAAACTGTTCTGAGGAAAATGAGACCTGTCCATAAAATTGAAAAGCAATAACAACATATGGATAGGAGTAACTAATACCACCAGCGGAACAGGTTATAAATTAGTAACTGTACATTATTTTGACTATTGTGTACTAAAGCCAGTCAACATCAGTCTAAGCAACCCTGACGAACAATGTGCCTACAATCGAAGTTGTGTCTTGTGTGGAGAATGTGAACCAGGTATCGAGTCTTGTGTTAGGTACTTCACGATATGCTCAAACTCTTACCTTCTCCTGCTACTTCCGTTTGCCCTGGCAGGCATATAGTACTAGTTGCATTCATTCTCCTTTTCAACATTACCGTAGCAACAGGCACTATCCATCAGCTGATCTTCTAACTGTAACACCAATATCCTAGCAGCAAATGAGTCAATTTTCATACCTTTTCATAACGCTTTAACGGTTTTCATATCTTGACTTGGGTATTGAGACATGCTTTTATGATGGAATGACCTCTCAAATAAGTGTGCTTCTTCAACTTGTCTTTCCCGCTTATTTGTTTCTTCTGATGTTCTTAATTATCACCTTTCTAATTTAGTGCTACTGTATAAGATGATTTTGCTCCATAACTCATCCATGCAGCTATCATTTTAAGCAAGTACTCTGACTCATTTTCAAAGCTCCTCTCCAACAGGAACCCAGTTGCTGCCCTAGGCACACTCGTCCTACTCTCTTATTCAAAACTCTTACGGTTTATCATTGCTGCATTGCAATACAGGGTCTTGGATTATCCTGATGGTTCAACCAATGAATTGGATTTTCCTAACAAGTCAAGTGATATACTTTGGCTGTATGACGGCAATGTGCAATATTTCACTTCCGATCACATCCCTCGATTTGTTTTTGCCGCCATAATCCTAACCGGTGGTGTATTGTTCACTGTGGTGCTCTTCTTTGGACAATGGTTTTCTCACTGTTCAAAATGGAAACTCATGAAATGGACTACAATGCAAAGTACATTGGTTTCATGGATGCGTACCATGCTCCATTCACTCCCAAACATCGCTATTGGGTGGGACTGCTCCTTTTGGCTCTGACTGCTCATATTCTAGTAGCTGCCATGGCGTTGGACACTTCTCTCTCTATTCTATCATGTGGGATTCTATCAGTTGGACTGATCAGCTGGAAATTGCTGAACAATCCTTTGTACAAAAACAAATTGTGTGATTCTCTTGAAGCTCTCTATCTACTCGTCTAGCATTTGGCACCTTCTATGTCAAAGACACCAAGAGCAGTCAGTCAGCACTATCTATTACTTCGATGGCTTTATCATTTATCATCTTTGTAATATCACTCTGCTACCACTTTTACCAATTCATACTCAAAAAGAGTAATACATGGCTGAAGATAGAGGACACTATAAGGAACTTAAGAGCTGATTGCTGCAGATATGAGATTCCTACAAGCTAACAATGACAAAGGTTTTTTAGTTTTGATATAGGAACATTTGGCACAGGCCTATGTGTGTGGCATGCATGCATGCACTGTATAGGTCCTTGCACATGAGACTCAATGCTCAATGAGCATGTACACCACAATTAGCCTATATTATTATTAGAACTGTGCATATGCATGCCCTCTGGCTGGGTCACTGCAACTTCATGATGATTGTGATTAATTAATAATGATTACAACATGCAGCCTGGTCTGAAGTTGAATTTCACTCATTTCTATTGATCTCATTATCATAATTATAACTAGAAATTTTCACACTGCTATTTTTAATGTGTTCTACTATTTCGGGTATCCGCGCTTCTCATGTTCAGCTGGTTCACTCTTCTTGTCTGCACAAATAAAAAGCTTGGATAAAAACAATGCATTATGATTTAATTAATTATCTCTTCATGCAACGATAATAGCATATCACGCAACCATGCAGAGAAGTCTCATGCACTCACTTGTCCAACAGGGACTGCAACACTGCTAGCAGTAGACTGTCAGCTGCAGAAAGTGGTCATTCATGTAACAGTAAATTATTGTTGATAACCATAATTATACATTACTATTATACTGCAGCTGAAATTGATTCTATATTTAGGTGGTTGGTGTTGAGAAACTACGAAGGCGTTAAACTGCAATTAGACTAAAATGAATAGCGTCGCGTTCATGATTAGTAGCACTCATTAGTTAGTGGAAAATGTGCTTACATGGGCGCTCTTCTTGCATAGCATCTACCTCAGCTGGTGTCTCTGGTGTCCAATCAGCTGTAGTAAATTATTCTTATGTGATGGGCTATATTACTATAAAACTTAATGCATAGTGTCACATTCTTATGAATTCTGCATGGTCGAGTTGTAGAAGGTACTTACATGGCTCATCTTGCTGCATCTGTGCCTTATAGTAATAGTTGCCGTGTTGCTGACGAGCCTCCTCCGCTGTATAGTGAATATTCTCATGTGATGGCAATACAAAAAATATTAAATTAATGGTCTCACTATGAATTTGGGTGAAAGGTACTTACATGGGCCATTTTGCTGCATCTGTGCCTTATAGTAATAGTTGCTTGGGCCACCGTCCTGCTGCATCTGGGCTTTATAGTAATAGTTGCTTGGGCCACCGTCCTGCTGCATCTGTGCCTTATAGTAATAGTTGCTTGGGCCACCGTCTTGCTGCATCTGTGCCTTATATAGTAATAGTTGCTTGGGCCATCGTCCTGCTGCATCTGTGTCTTATAATAGTTGCTTGGGCGACCGTCCTGCTGCATCTGTGTCTTATAGTAATAGCTGCTTGGGCCACCGTCCTGCTGCATCTGTGTCTTATAGTAATAGTTGCTTGGGCCACCGTCCTGCTGCATCTGTGTCTTATAATAGTTGCTTGGGCCACCGTCCTGCTGCATCTGTGTCTTATAGTAATAGTTGCTTGGGCCACCGTCCTGCTGCATCTGTGTCTTATAATAGTTGCTTGGGCCACCGTCCTGCTGCATCTGTGTCTTATAGTAATAGTTGCTTGGGCCACCGTCCTGCTGCATCTGTGTCTTATAATAGTTGCTTGGGCCACCGTCCTGCTGCATCTGTGTCTTATAGTAATAGTTGCTTGGGCCACCGTCCTGCTGCATCTGTGTCTTGTAGTTGTAGTTACCGCGTTGCTGACGAGCCTCCTCAACTGTAGTAAATTCATAAGTAATTAGTGAATACGAAACAACATAATTATTCTAATAATGGTGTCACTTTCTAGTGCATGGTATTGGTGAAATTACCATTGCTTTGCTCCAGGGCATCCTTCAGCTGATCGTAATATTTATAGTCGTGTTGTTGCTGAGCATCTTTCTCCTGATAATAAGAGCGAAGAGGAGCAGAAGAGGCCAGGGCCACGAGAGATAGCAGAGCCACAGTGGCAATCATTGAAATCTTCATGATGATATCCAGAGAAAATCCTTCACAACTTGAAATGATGAACAATTGCAGTGATTGTCAATGAGAAAATTGGACCCACTTATATACTCATGGATTCATGTGTTATGTGTGCACTGATGTGGTGCCACATGGACTGAATGGATTCTATTTTCATTTAGAAGAAACATATTTCCAGATAAAAACCACATGCATTCATGGACTGACTGTACATGCAGTACTGCAGCAATCTAATTTCTTAGCCATTAGCAGAAGTATAATTCCAGCTCATAACCACATGGACTGCACGGATTCATCACACTGGATCTAGCAGAAGCACTATAATTCCAGGTGTTATCGGCCCACAAGAAAAATAAGATGAATGTATCTGGTAGTACTATATCGCTCTTTGCCACTAATTACGTAGTAGCTATACAGCTGGTATTGTTGATAAAGCCTGTGTTTATTGTATGTGTTATTTGTTGTGCTATATAATTATATGCATGGGAAGTGTGAAAGTGAATAGTAACACAGATGCCTAACCCTATTGGCCTATATAACCCTAACTCTAACCCTATCCCTTGCCTTCAGCTGTCAACAGTCCATGGCGCTATAGGATTTAGGGAGTATGATAATTATAGTCAGGGTCAATTAATTTAAATCTGTCTCGGTGCACTTTAATTGCATTTTAATAATTACCATCTCTATTACCTCTAAACCCGATGAAGGATTGGAGGTAAAAAAGGAAAACTAGACGATCATAATGTAATTAACGTTCATTAAAGACCTGACTCTCCTCCTATATACTCCAGTCTGCATGCGCATGCATGGTATATTTGCGTATGTGCAACACAATTTGAGCGGCACAACTATATATATATATAATTATAGACTAATTATGCATACAAGCTGTATAGTTACAAATGAGGAGCCATGACCTGGACCTGCAGGGTTGCTACGTTGTACAATGCTGTTTCTCCACCTTAACAACTGTTGCCCTGACTACAGTTTACTTCCTTCTGACATGGCCCATCAGTGACTTGCACATAAACGTTTTTCCAAAAGAGCCGTAGAATGTACATGCATGCATACAGTATGAAACAAGCACTCAGGCACTCATTTGCATTTTTTGCATGTAGTAAGTGTCTTCATAACGTACGTGTTCTACAAAATCAGTGTTCTATCCACACTTCTCGTTACAATTATAGAGTGCATCATGCCCGTACGGATTCAAGTATATCAAACTGTATGAAATATCCACTTTTAATTCGTGTATAGCAACAACATCCATACATGGACTTCCCAAAGTACATACATGCACACATGCATAAATCCAATTTCATTGCACGTTAGCCTCATATGAATTAACTCCATTCACAGCCGAAATAGTGAGATGTATTATAGTATAAAGTTTTTAACTGTGAGCTGGCCCAATAAAAGGTTGACACATTATAGAGTAACCTTGTATTGGGCCAGCTCACAGTTAATACTAATATGGATTCACAGAACAGTAAGAGTTCATTCTACAAAATAGACACTACCCAGGGTTCATCACACCATGCTATCATGCATGCAAGGATTCTGAATCACAGGAGGCCCATTCACAGAACTGAGATCTAATTTAATTGTTAGCTGAAGCGACCATGTTCTTACAGCCTTCAGTATTTATGATTCCAGGTAGTATAGTACTGTAGATTCCACACTGCAGCACGTAGAACATAATCCCATGCAGGTACTAACCACAGTCAGGATTGCATGGATTCACCACTATAAGATACATCCTGCATGAGACTGTGATTAAATTCCATTAATTAGCACAGACTGCTTCCAGGTATATACTATAGTAACAACATATACATTGCATGCATGGATTCACTAGCTGCAATATGAATGTGATTTAGACTGCCATGCAGGTCAATCTCATTATCTTTATTATGAAGAAGCCAGTTTTTGCATGAGTACTCTGTTACCTAGCAAGCTCTCCGGCACACTTTATATTTGTCTGTTCATACTTTTAACGTGACCCTTCGCCATAACCCTATGAGGACTCACACATGCATGTATTAGTCTCGGCCCCATACATGCAGGCCAAGATTTTGCACTTTTATTATTTATAGTGGGATAACATGCATGCTTGGATTCATCAGATTTTACACATAAATGCATGACCTGCACAGCAAAAACACATAATTTATTATAATTATGAGATGCATCATCGTGTTTTATAGTTAAAATATGTTACTGTATAATTATATAACGAAAGTATTTTTACTGTGTGCATGTGATTCAGTAACAACAACATTGACTGCTGCATGGGATCATTGTATACACATGCAGACATGTGGGTTAATGTGCGTGCATGGGTTCCCTGTACTTATTAGTGGTTAATAAATGGCTTGGGGATTCGCTACATTTTGCACATGAATTAACGTGTGCATGCATGGTTCCACTTTTTAGCGGGTATATATAATAATAAAAATGCTTGATATACAAATTGGCCATTAGCACATCTATCTGCCTCTGCCCCTATTGAATTAAGTTTTGCACAGAGTTAGCCAGTTGAAAGAGGCCTGTTCGCTGTCCCAAATCAAGAATTAAGGTCCGATCGTGGGACGTTGCTTTTTGTGTACTTAAATCCATGCCATAGCAAGTCAGTCCTTTAATTTTTTCTTTAGTTTAATATGATCAGTTCCACTTTACACATGATATGGATATCAATGCGCATAACATTGCTATTGAAGTGCATGGTATAGTCAGATATAACTCCTATATATAACTTGATACTCCATTGCTGAATACATGCATGTGTGCATGTGCTATAGCTGTGTTTGTGGAGAAAGAAATTATTCATTAGGTAAGTCAACACTTAGATTGTCTCGTGTAATGAAAGTGATGTAATGAATCTGTGAGCCTCTCAATTGCATAAACGTACCCTGCACGGTGATCATTAAGCTTATAATTATTCCATATGTTCTACCACTAGATGATTTAGACAGTACGCGTTTTAAGATTTTTGGTGTCAAAGTCGAAACAGCATTTCTATTGACTCTATTCTAACTCGTATAGTTATATCGTTAGAACATGCACACCTGGCTGGTGCTGCTCTTGCTCCTGACCCTAGCTACTGTTACCAGGAGTGAGCACTAGCTATCACATTGTGCCAGTGGATTCAACTTCGTGGCATGACTATCAAAATGGAACTTGTTTCACTCTCGAGCAGCTTGTTCAAATAGACCTGTTGTCTGGTGGAGACAATCTCACCTTGAGCTTTCTGTCTGGTGATTATTATTATTATTATTATTATTATTATTATTATTATTATTAAGACTTTACAGCCTGTAACGTGAATGATATAAAAACAAGTGATTGTTGTAGCAAAGACTATAGCTGACAGACTGTGCCGCATTGAGCGACACAGCTGGATAATTTAATGATTACATGTGAAGCTAGCTATAATTACGTGTGTAGCATCTGTTGCATGGGCACATTAAGTGGTAGGTACATGGGATGTCAGAGACAAAGTTTTGTTTGAAGTGCTCCCAGAAGTAATGGTGGAGTGTATTCTTTGTTGAAGTTAGTGGTGCGCTGATATCCATCAGCATAGTGGGCATCAAGTTCCATAACCTTGTGATACGATTGAGGTAGAAGTGTCTGCTTGCGCTGTAGTGATTGGCTTGTACAGTGAGTTTGTTGTTGCAACTGAAGCGGGTGCGACCAGTAACGAATTTGATGTGATCTCTTATGTTGAAGTTGTCCGAGGGTTCCTTTAGTGACTTTACTAGAAACATTATGTCCTGTATTTCAAACCAGTACATTAGAGGTAGTAGCTTCAAATCGGACAGCCTTGATCTGTATGAGCTTGAGTAATCATTGAGTATGAATTTGGTGGCTCTCCTCTGGATTCTTTCTAGTTTTTGAATGTCCTTGATCAAATTTGGTCTCCAGACTTGGGAGCAGTAGGTGACCTGGGATCTAACTAGGGTTATATATAACGATTTTTTTGTGCTGGTTTCTGATTTCATTGAAATCGTCCGTCGGATGAGGTTAAGAGCTCGGTAGGCCTTAGACGATATGAGGTTATAATGCAGTGACCAGGAGAGGTTGTTGGCTATGCACAAGCCTAGGTCTTTTTCTTTTGTAGCAAAGTTAAGGTGAGAATTGTGGATTGAGTAGAGTGTATTAGGGTTTTCTTCGTGCCAGCTAGGATGAGTTATGCGCAGCACATTACATTTTCCTTCATTGAGTTGCATGTTCCAAGTAGTGCACCAGGATGACAACTGGTTGATGTCTGTTTGTAATTCCAATTGGTCTTCCGTAGAAGTGATGCACTTTACTAGCTTTGTGTCGTCCGCAAATAGAAATGGATTGGCAGATGAGATGCACTCCGGTAGGTCATTGATAAAAATAATAAATAACAGTGGGCCTAGGATGCTTCCTTGCGGAACTCCTGACATAACTGGTAAGTAGTTGGATGGAGTATTAATAACACTTGTGAAGTGTATCCTGTCATGTAGGTACGATTTAAACCACAGCCAAAGAGGGCCTGTGATGCCTGTCTTCCAAAGCTTTAGCAACAGCTCATTGTGTGGGACCGTATCGAAAGCTTTCTTAAAATCTAGGTAGATGACATCTGTAGGTTTTCGGTTTTCTATGTTGTCAAAAACTTGGGAAAAGAATAGGATTAATTGAGAAAGACATGATCGGTTTCTTAGGAACCCGAATTGTTGGCATGTTATCTTTGGTCTCACGAATGTAATAATTTTCTTGTAGATGATAGTTTCAAAGACTTTGGATATAATTGGGAGAAGAGAGATGGGCCGAAAGTTTTCTACAAGATGGGGGTCGCCCTTCTTTGGGATTGGGCAGATTTTGTGGACCTTCCAGTGGGGTGGGAAAGTATGTGAAGATAGGCTAGAATTGAAAATGTGTGTGACTGATCTTGTGAGAGCGGTAGCACAGCATTTGAGGGTTGACGCATTTATATTATCGTGGCCTGGTGACTTTGTTGTGTCTAGTGAGGTGAGGGTTTCGTACACCTCAGACTCTTCTATAGAGATAGAGCTCAGTTGATAAGTGGGGGAGGGTATTTTGTCCCATGGAGGAAGTGTATAGTCACTTCTTGTGAATGTCGAGTTAAAGTATTTGTTGAAAATTTCAGCAATCTGTCCAGTCTCTGTGATGATGGAGCCGTTGTGGATTATTGTTCTAGTTTGTGGACTTTTCTTACTTAGGTCGCGCAGATGACGGAATAGTTTACTTGGGTTGAACTTAAAGCATACTGCCAACGATTTTTCGTACTCAGATTTGGCAGTTGTCATTAGTTCCTGGAGATGAGTAGACAAGTTAGATAGCCTTAGGGATGTACTCTCAGTGGGTTTGGATTTGTTTCTGCGTGTAAGCGTTTTGCAGCGATTGATAGTATGTCTCATTTCTGTGGTATACCATTTTGGGCTTTTTGACTTCTGAGAGTTAAATTTGGGCACAAATATTTCCTGTGCTCTTGAGATGATTTTTTCTAGATGGACTGAACAGGCAGGCTTGGGTTGGCAGATAAAAAACTCAGACATGGAATTAAAATTTGCTTTTTTAAAGTTGTAGTTGCTGGCCGGTTTGTCTTTAGAGAGTAGTTTTGGTGTTTTTAAGCCATCTAGTGAGAACGTGATAAGAAGTGATCAGACATAGGTGAACAATTAGACGAGTCAATGTGCAGGTTGAGTATCCTGTCTGGTGAATTCGTGCATACTACGTCCAGTATGTTTCCTTTTGTGTGTGTTGGAGATGCAATCAGTTGGAGAAAGTTCTGAGCGAAAAGTGAGTTACAAATAGAAACCGAGAGTGGAGTTTTTCCAGACAAAGATGACCAATCTACATCTGGGCAGTTTAGGTCGCCCACCAAGATGGTGTTGTGGTTTGGAAGAGACGATATGGCGTTTGCCACTTCTAAAGAAAAATGTGCTGGTATGTAGATACATGCCAGGGTTGTTTTGGGAGAAACAAGCAGTTCAATTACAATTAGTTCCAGAGATTCGTGCCTGCAGATTAGTTGAGAGGGTATATCTTCGGATATCAGAATGGCTACACCACCTCCTCTCGCACTTCTGTCTCTGCGGTAAATTTTGTAGCCAACGGGAGAAATTTCATTATCATATATCAAATCAGTGAGCCAAGACTCAGTTATACATATCACATCCAGAGATAGGCTCGCTATCATTGAGTGGACAAAATTAATTTTATTTGCAATACTTCTAGAGTTCCAAACGCCAATTGAGATGTGCCTTTGGTCTAAGGCTAGTCAGTTTGAGTCTGGCTCGGAGGGTTGGTCGTCCCCTGAGTCAGATTGTATGGGCTGTATGGGCTGATTGTTTTCAAGTAAGGGTTCTATGTTGTGGAATTCCATGTTTTCTACGTAACCCTGTCTTTTGTTACTGATGAGTAGACTTTTGCCACGGATCTTGATTGTTTTGCTATCTGTACCAAGGTTTATCAACCTTCTGCGTTCTTTAAGTAGAATTGATTCTATTGATCTCTCCTCCTTGGTCATATCAGGTTTTACTGATATGTCTGGTGTTGCTGCGAGCTTGAACCTGTTTGTCAAGATCAGTAGTGGGTCTCTAGCATTCGACAGTTTTACTAATAAGGGTCTAGGTCTGGTTCTTTTTGTGTCGTACTTTCCCAACCTTATGCAGTCTTTGATAGAATTATCACTCACATTTGGGTTTGTTGGTTTTAGGGCTGTGACTGCTGACTCAGTGTCCTTGTTTAGCCTTTCATGTCTTTTTGTTCCCTCTTCGCATTCCTTTAGACCGTAGACCACAACATTAAATTTGCGGTCCTCTGTGCTTTTGACAGTAGTGGGTCTAGTTTCCTGTCTGGGAGGCTCTGTGGAGACCTGAGTTTGTAGCACTTCAGTGTATGGAATGTCTATGGCAGGGGCCGAGGTGTTGTTGAGTTTCAGTTCTGCAATTTCCAATTGTAAGGCATTTATTACTTGCATCATGTTTGATAGCTTTCCCCCTGAGTGAGAAGCTTACAGTGTGGACAGATAAAGGGCTCGCTTGAGGCTTGAAAGTGAAGAAATGCTGTAGTAGACAGTCCCGCACAGTATCTGTGGATCCAGCCATCGCATTATATATTAAGTGAAATGCTTTACATTTGTAATTTCAGAGAGGTGATTATTGCTGGCCAAAATGCCACTATCAATTTTAAAAAAAACTGGTAGAGTGCTGTTATCTAATATCAAAGTATATATATAATATCGAGTATCGAAGGTTTGCATTTCACTGGAGCAGGTGATGAAAGTAGTTCAGGCTATATGTATACATTCCTCAATGCTATTTGGTAGACTTAAATTTACTAAAGTTGGAAGCTTGTACACTCGAGATCACTCATACGGTAACTGTAAGAATTGAACAAGTTCTCTTTGTAAACAACACTAGCACTGACAGAGCATTGACTGTTGAAGCTGATACTGTGTGCATTGAAAAGAGTGATTTCTTCAGTAACGATGGTGGTGCAGTGAATATTAAAGCAAATCAAACTGTTATTAATGGTTCAAGGTTCAATTCCAACACTGCTTCATGTGAACGTGGTGGAGCATTGCATGTGTTCTCAAAAAATGTGTACATTGAAAAGAGCGACTTCTTCAGTAACAATGGTGGTGCAGTTAACATTCAATCTCATATTAAAGCTGTTATTAACAATTTAAAGTTCAATTCCAATTAATACTGCTATATTTGGACGTGGTGGAGCAGTGGCGGTGTTCTCTAAAAATGTGACTATTAGTTTTGTGCAATTTTTCAAACAATAGCACTGAAGCTGGTGATGCAATTGTTGCCCCCTTGCCCAGCAGTAATTTGTCCATATCACACTGTGCGCTACTAAACAATAGTGCTAACTCTGACAGTGGAGCAATTAATAGCCAGGATGGGAGTGTCTCCATCTCCGACAGTAAGCTAGCGTACAACAGTGCTGAAAGATCAGGTGGAGCAATTTTGGTTTTCAATGGAGAGTTATTGATATCTGATAGCAAGCTAACAAACAACAACGCTGCCTTTGGTGGAGCGATTGGAATTTTTATAGTTAATGCATCTATCTTGAGCTGAAATATAATGAACAATGAAGTTGTAGTTGGTAATGGAGGAAGTACCACAAGTAACAGTATTGGAGGAGGGATTTTAGCATATACTGGAACTATATCTGTCTCTAAAGCCATGTTTAAAAATAACAGTGCTGATTTTGGTGGAGTGTTTTTTGTTGCTGATGGCACTGTGTTCCAACTTTGTGCTCACAAACAATAGAGCCACCCAACAAGATGGAGTGTTGCGGTTGCTATCTCAACTTTAACATTAACTAATACAAGCATATTTGATAATTTCGAGAGTAAAAATATCATTTATGTAGCTTCTTCATAATAATGTTTTCATTGATAATGAGATTGACATGGCAGTCTAAATCACATTCATATTACAGCTAGTGAATCCATTGCAATGTATATGTTGTTACTATAGTATATACCTGGAAGCAGTCTGCTAATTAATAGACTGATGAAATTTGATCACAGTCTCAGGATGTAGTGGTGAATCCATGCAATCCTGACTGTGGTTAGTACCTGCATGGGATTATGTTCTACGTGCTGCAGTGTGGAATCTACAGTACTATACTACCTGGAATCATATACTGGAGGTTGTAAGAGCATGGTCGCTTCAGCTAACAATTAAATTAGATCTCAGTTCTGTGAATGGACCTCCTGTGAATCCTTGCACATGGTAGCATGGTGTGATGAACCCTGGGTAGTGTCTATTTTGTAGAATGAACTCTTACTGTTCGAGGTTAATTAATTCATGTAAACATTAGTATTAACTGTGAGCTGGCCCAATACAAGGTTACTCTATAATGTGTCAACCTTTTATTGGGCCAGCTCACAGTTAAAAACTTTATACTATAATACATCTCACTATTTCGGCTGTGAATGGAGTTAATTCATATTAGGCTAACGTGCAATGAAAAATTGGATTTATGCATGTGTGTTTGGATGTTGTTGCTATACACGAATTAAAAGTGGATCATAGTATTTCTTGCAGTTTGATATACTTGAATCCGTATACTAGGGCTGTCCCAATTATTCAAAAAAATTTGCCTATTAGAATTTCTTAATTTTACTTCCTATTATTCCCAGATAATTACCCATTATTCTCTATTATTCTCATTGAAAAGCCAACATGAACATGAACCATAAACAATATAAATGACATTGCAGCCATAACAACTGACAGTGTACTGCACTTACATTAGAATAATGTAAATAACTGACCTCTATGACCTTTTAAACCTCTGACTCTACCCTAAATTTTTTTAGCCTCACCTATTATTCTCAAAATTATTCTAGAATAATTGGAACAGCCCTAATCCGTACGGGCATGATGCACTCTATAATTGTAACGAGAAGTGTGGATAGAACACTGATTTTGTAGAACACGTACGTAATGAAAACACTTACTACATGCAAAAAAATGCAGTAAAAATGAGTGCCTGAGTGCTTGTTTCATAGTTTCATACTGTATGCATGCATGTACATTCTACGGCTTTTTTGGAAAAACGTTTGTGTGCAAGTCACTGATGGACCATGTCAGAAGGAAGTAAACTGCATGTAGTCAGAGCAACAGTTGTTAAGGTGGAGAAATAGCATTGTACAACGTAGCAACCCTGCAGGTCCAGGTCATGGGCTCCTCATTTGTAACTATACAGCTTGTATGCATAATTAATTAATTGTCTATATAGTTGTGCCGCTCAAATTGTGTTGCACATACGCAAATATACCATGCATGCATGCAGACTGGAGTATATAGGAGGAGAGTCAGGTCTTTAATGAACGTTAATTACATTATGATCGTCTAGTTTTCCTTTTTTACCTCCAATCCTTCATCGGGATTAGAGGTAATAGAGATGGTAATTATTAAAATGCAATTAAAGTGCACCGAGACAGATTTAAATTAATTGACCCTGACTATAATTATCATACTCCCTAAATCCTATAGCGCCATGGACTGTTGACAGCTGAAGGCAAGGGATAGGGTTAGAGTTAGGGTTATATAGGCCAATAGGGTTAGGCATCTGTGTTACTATTCACTTTCACACTTCCCATGCATATAATTATAGCACAACAAATAACACATACAATAAACACAGGCTTTATCAACAATACCTGCTGTATAGCTACTACGTAATTAGTGGCAAAGAGTGGTATAGTACTACCAGATACATTCATCTTGTGGGCCGATAACACCTGGGATTATAGTGCTTCTGCTAGATCCAATGTGATGAAGCTGTGCAGTCCATGTGGTTATGAGCTGGAATTATGCTTCTGCTAATAGTAGGAAATTAGATTGCTGCAGTACTGCATGTATACAGTCAGTCCATGAATGCATGTGGTTTTTATCTGGAAATATGTTTCTTCTAAATGAAAATAGAATCCATTCAGTCCATATGGTACCACATCAGTGCACACATAACACATGAATCCATGAGTATATAAGTGAGTTCAATTTTCTCATTGACATTCACTGCAATTGTTCATCATTTCAAGTTGTGAAGGATTTTCTCTGGATATCATCATGAAGATTTCAATGATTGCCACTGTGGCTTTGCTATCTCTCGTGGCCCTGGCCTCTTCTGCTCCTCTTCGCTCTTATTATCAGGAGAAAGATGCTCAGCAACAACACGACTATAAATATTACGATCAGCTGAAGGATGCCCTGGAGCAAAGCAATGGTAATTACACCAATACCATGCACTAGAAAGTGACACCATTATTAGAATAATTATGTTGTTTCGTATTCACTAATTACTTATGAATTTACTACAGTTGAGGAGGCTCGTCAGCAACGCGGTAACTACAACTACAAGACACAGATGCAGCAGGACGGTGGCCCAAGCAACTATTACTATAAGACACAGATGCAGCAGGACGGTGGCCCAAGCAACTATTACTATAAGACACAGATGCAGCAGGACGGTGGCCCAAGCAACTATTACTATAAGACACAGATGCAGCAGGACGGTGGCCCAAGCAACTATTACACTGTTAAAAATGTGGTGCTATTGTAACACCCAAAAGTGGGGTAAAACCATTGTACCAAATATGGCACTCATATATGGAGTTATTACAGCACCAGATTTTAGTGTTATTAAAACACTCATTTTGGAGTTGTAACAGCATGAAAATGTGCTGTACTTGCACTTTCTTGGAGTTACTGCAACTCCAAACTGTGTGTAACTTTTACAACTACACCTACAATGGTGTTATTAAAGCACTGGGGATGGGTGCTGCTGTTACTATGTTACTACAGGTACAGTTGTCATTGCTATACTCTTCATGCAAAGCATAAAATATTGCATGCATGCTTATTGCACTTCTCGATAAGCTCATGCACTTGACTTAAATGACGTAACATAATTATAGCATGTGTATAATGATATGCATCACGATAGCATATACAATAAAAGTATGAAGATATGTATACCTATATAACCTCATAAAGTGTTTAATAACTACGACCACAATACACTTAGGCAGTTCGGGACCTTAAAAATAAAAAATAAAAGGGTGCCATGCTGACATGCACGTGGGTACTAAAATGTCAAAAACATAGTTACTTGTACAAGAGTTTCATAGAATGAATCTACTTCATACACTTCTTTCTCTACGATGACGAAGTAGTTCATTGATCCAGATTCAATAGCACTTTTTCTACCTTGAACGAACGTTGCATGTCATCCACCTGCATGTATATAATTATGATGGGATAAGGATGGGGCTCACAAAAACAGTAGGCAGTGATATAAGTGATTAGGAGACAATTATTCAAATAAGCCGAAAGCCTAACACTTTAACATATCACCTTTTATTCTATCAAATATCCAGTGTGCATGCATTACTGTGTATCATTATATATGTATGATGACAGGGTTATTCTCGTTATAATAAGCATATACCCCCCCACACAGGATGAATTCAAGGGCAACAGAAGAATCTGTTCTCAAGTATCAAGTATTTGTAACAGTATATCAATTTAGCTGTTTATGCATTACATACGTGGAGCAGCAGCTTGACAAATATCATTTGTACTGCATCCTTCTTCTTACAGTATCATCTTCAGAACTGAATAAAAAAAAATGTATGTTTGAAGATATGGGTTTCTATTTACCATTAGATTGTGACTGCACCAGTGACTGCATAGTCTTCGACCAGCTCCCGTAGCTTAACATTGTTCTCCTTTGTTTGAATTCTTTCCTCAAAAGTAAATCTATAGGTAAAAAATTCTATTACTACTGCGAACATTTACAGCTATATGCTTGAACGCAATAATGATTAATAGTGGACTTACATAGACATAATCGGTCAGTGGTGGATAGAAGGTAAGTATATACGCACATCTGTAACTGCTAGTCGATCATAATTATCACTCCTGATATAGCACCTTTGTTACGCTTTGTTTTTGGACTATTCCTTTTAAAGAGCAGTGGTTTATCTTTGGACAGATGTTGAATCTCAATTTGCGACGCATATTCTTTAACCTTGTTTAAAATAGCTCGACTCCATGAACCCTGCATGAAAAGAGTACCTATAGCTCTTACGATGCGATAATTTTGTAAGAAACAACCATTATATATCTTGTATTGTCATTGGAAATTAGTTTAACAATAATCGGAAGACAAAAATTATAATTATGATGATTTGTATGCAAATGTAGATACGTGCGAAAAACCAGTCTGACAGGAAAGTGTTCCTAACGCTCAACATACATCTAACTGACGGACACGTGCCCACAAAGCCCAACATATCAGACTGACGGACAAGTGCCCACAAAGCCCAACATATCAGACTGACGGACAGCTGCCCACAAAGCCCAACATATCAGACTGACGGTCAAGTGCCCACAAAGCCCAACATATCAGACTGACGGACAAGTGCCCACAAAGTCCAACATATCAGACTGACAGACAGCTGCCCACAAAGCCCAACATATCAGACTGACGGACAGCTGCCCACAAAGCCCGACATATCAGACTGACAGACAAGTGCCCACAAAGCCCAGCATATCAGACTGACGGACAGCTGCCCACAAACCCCAGCATATCAGACTGACGGACAGCTGCCCACAAAGCCCAACATATCAGACTGACGGACAGCTGCCCACAAAGCCCAGCATATCAGACTGACGGACAGCTGCCCACAAAGCCCAACATATCAGACTGACGGACAGCTGCCCACAAAGCCCAACATATCAGACTGACGGACAGCTGCCCACAAAGCCCAACATATCAGACTGACGGACAGTTGCCCACAAAGCCCAACCAGAATTATTATATAGTTACAATTATAGTAGTGAGTAGTAGACTTGCAGTCTGTCTATGTCAAGCTTTTTAGCACAACAATGGTTTTGCAGCAACTTACTCTATAGTTCCGAGTCAAAGCAGTGTGCCATCTTGCAGTGTAGTACATCTAGCAACTTAGTCCATGTAGTACCAGAGCAGCTAGAGTAGGCCCGGCGCCTTCGTACAGTTAAGGTGCACACAGCTGTGTGCAGAGACTCTCATGCAGGCAGCTGTCTATCTCAAGGTTCACGTGAGATCAGTGCTGCACGTATTAGATCTACCACCCACGATTTTGTTTTGTTTATGTAGTCTTGGCTACCCACCACGCATTTGAGTCTGTGCTCATCAATTAATTATGATCATATCATCAGTGTATGCCCTTGCATGGAAGAGGGGGGGTGGGAGCAGAGTAAGAGTTAAATTTGCAGGGCAACTGTATGAGTAGAAAGAACACACTATAAGCCAGCTACTTAGCTAAATACAGGATGTATGATTTTTCAGACAATTGAATTGTTAATAATTATTGTTGAGCATTAATAATTAATTGTCCGTTAGCATGACATGCACATAGTCTAGTCCTCAATAGATGTTGCAACTTCAAACACATAGTTACAGTAACTAATAATGATAACTGATTCATCCGGCACATAAGTTATAAATACTGAATAGCTAAAATATTGCCGGTACACTTGAAAAGTGCACTAATTTTTTCTTGGAAAGTTCCTCACAGGCCGGGCCGATTGTTCCGTCATCAGTACAAGCTAGTGTGCTGCTTCACCCCTGTATACATAATTACGCATGTGATTAGAATTTATAATAAGTATAATAAATAAGGTGACTATAATTATAATCTGCTCCTGCATGCATGCTTGAATACAAAGGTATAATAATTATACCAGATTCAACTATTTTAATGGAACGGGTTTGTTACTATATAAGCAACTATTTATTTACACATGCAACTACATGAATCATTATAGACTGGCCTTGATTTGCATGCAGGTGATTTATAGAGGTGCTTACATTGCACCATGTATAGTGCTGCAATCACACAATTCTTATTTGAGTAACACCATCTGGTGTATAGTTAGAGTAATATGATTTTAACAACTAGGTAAGTGCATGCACAACACTGTTTAAAGTGTTCCACAAGCACTTATAAGTGTATAATAGCACCCTTTATTGTTCTAGTAACACGTAGCAGTTACGACTGCACTCCTAGTGTTGTGATAGCACCATTAGGTGAGTGTTGGCATAGCACTTTGGGTGCTATTGTAACTACCCATTTTTAACAGTGTACTATAAGACACAGATGCAGCAGGACGGTGGCCCAAGCAACTATTACTATAAGACACAGATGCAGCAGGCTGATCGCCCAAGCAACTATTACTATAAGGCACAGATGCAGCAGGACGGTGGCCCAAGCAACTATTACTACAAGGCACAGATGCAGCAGGACGGTGGCCCAAGCAACTATTACTATAAGGCACAGATGCAGCAGGACGGTGGCCCAAGCTATAAGACACAGATGCAGCAGAACGATGGCCCAAGTAACTATTACTATAAGACACAGATGCAGCAGAACGATCGCCCAAGCAACTATTACTATAAGGCACAGATGCAGCAGGACGGTGGTCCAAGCAACTATTACTATAAGGCACAGATGCAGCAAAATGGCCCATGTAAGTACCTTTCACAAAACTCATAGTGAAACCATTAATTTGATATTTTTTGTATTGCCATCACATGAGAATATTTCACTATACAGCGGAGGAGGCTCGTCAGCAACACGGCAACTATTACTATAAGGCACAGATGCAACAAGATGAGCCATGTAAGTACTTTCAACAACTCGACCATGCAGAATTCATAAGAATGTGACGCTATGCATTAAGTTTAAATGTTTTATAGTAATATCACATAAGAATAATTTACTACAGCTGATGATTGGACACCAGAGACACCAGCTGAGGTAGATGCTATGCAAGAAGAGCGCCCATGTAAGAACACTTTCCACCAACTAATGAGTGCTACTAATCATGAACGCGACACTATTCATTTTAGTCTAATTGCAGTTTAACGCCTTCGTAGTTTCTCAGCACCAACCACCTAAATATAGAATCAATTTCAGCTGCAGTATAATAGTAATGTACGGTGATCAACAATAATTTGCTGTTACATGAATGACCACTTTCTGCAGCTGACAGTCTACTGCTAACAGTGCTGCAGTCCCTGTTGGACAAGTGAGTGCATGAGACTTCTCTGCATGGCGTGATATGCTATTATCGTTGCATGAAGAGATAATTAATTAAATCATAATGCAGTGTTTTTATCCAAGCTTTTTATTTGTGCAGACAAGAAGAGTAAACCAGCCGAACATGAGAAGCACGGATACCCGAAATAGTAGAACACATTAAAAATTGCAGTGTGAAAATTTCTAGTTATAATTATGATAATGAGATCAATAGAAATGAGTGAAATTCAACTTCAGACCAGGCTGCATGTTGTAATCATTATTAATTAATCACAAAACTCACAACACAGATTGCTTGACTTTAATTTATTCGTGATAGCCATCTAGGTCATACCTCTCTCCGACCAGGGGTTTCACTTAAACAAAGGGGAATTTAAGGAATTTAAGGATGCAATTTGCCTGCGCTATGGCTGGACACTACAAAACACACCTAGAAGGTGTAACTGTGGCAAAGCGTTTGTTCTGGACTGCAGGACAGGACACTTTTTTCGACGTAAGAGTGTTCCACCCAAACGCTCCAAGCAACAGATCGGGAAGGCTCTCTGCAGTCTATAAAAGGCATGAAGACGAGAAAAAACGAAGTTATGGCCAAAGAATTCTAGAAATCGAACATCCACTTGCTCAAAGTCAACCTCTTCACTTTACCGAAACCTTGTGCCTTCAAGAGCCACTTTACGTACGACTTAATGCCTTGTGGTAAACCAAGCACCACTCCTTGCAAGTACATCTACGTTGCTCGTAACCCAAAGGATGTAGCAGTCTCCTTTTTCTTCCACTACAAGCTGATGTCCGTTAGGAAAGAAGCTACCTTGGATTGGGATATTTTCTTCCGCAACTTCATCTATGGTAACGTTGACTTTGGTGACTTCTTTGATCATGTTCTGAGCTGGTGGCCTCACAGAAACGAGGATAATGTTCTCTTCCTCATGTTTGAAGATATAAAGAAGGATCCGCGAGCAGCCATCACTCGTATTGCAACGTTCATTGGTGCTGAAATTTCCGATGAGGTAATCGATAAAGTTGTTGCTGAGACGTCTTTTGATTCGATGAAGAAAGATGAAACTGCCAATTATTCAGTCATGGATCGTTTGTTTAACCCTGGTTCAACTGCATTCATGAGGAAGGGGGAGGTGGGCGACTGGAGGAACCATTTGACGCCCGAGCAATCTGTGGAGATTGACCAACTCTGTCAAGAAAGGCTCAAGGACACTGGACTAGCGTTTGATTTTGGAGACTAGAATATTGCGTTACTGCATTTTTTACAGTGTATAATTATATAGAACTATAATAGATCTAACAGTATATAATTATTTACAACTTGACATAGATTTTGTGGATTCACGTCACAATTAAGGTCCATTCCATTGTCATTTGATGTACTTCTAGGTACGTACAAATGATATACTTTACAATGAAACATGCAGGAGGAGGGCACCTATATTATATATAGCTATAGTTTGATGCGTATATGGTGGCAGTGCATTGTGAAAATTATGCACGGGAACCTGTTATTGGTCTCTGCACACAAGTACTTGACACTACAATAGAGGTGGTATGGGATGGATGGCACTTACACCTCATTGTGGAAGCAATGGAAGGTGCGAGACGAAAAAATAAGATAAAAGTGGTCAACTGGACCGACCAGATTCCCAAAATGTTTGTCATCTTGTTCGGCTTTACACTAACTACCATGCATGCACCAAGCACCTTCGAAAGAGGACTATTGAACGACTAAACGAACAATATGCTAAGCTTAATTTCCCAGAGTCTCATTCATAATTCATTCATAGTTAGTAATTAACCAGTTGTAATCAGTTTCATTATTAATACAATGTTTCAGTAAGACTCTGTTGTTTGATAGTAACTACACTTGTTATTGTGACAACAATTTTGAGTGTGATATGCAATGAAATTGCAAGAATTCAAAAACATATCATAAACGGAAGTGTTAGTTCAGAACGTGTTCGTATACCATAATGCAGGGCTCTACATATACTATATATAATTATTTGTGTAGCTGAGCAGGTAATTTTTGTATGAACTGGAACTACGCAATTAGCCAGTATTCTAAATACTCTTGTTGCATTTTGAGTGGGCAGATCAAAGGAAACACTGTGCCAATATCTGCTATATGGCACAGGTCAAGCCTTCAATTGTGCCACTATCTAGATGTATCCGACTCCCATGCATATTCCATTCCAGACTTGGGAATGCTCTAGGGAGATGCTCTGTTGATGTCATAAACACTTGTGTACAGTATATGAAATGTACCTAACCACACTGTATATACACTGCACGACTATCACATACGGGGAATATTATATTGTTATGAGTATGACACATGTGTACAGAATAACCTTGACTTGTACATTGCTATTGAAGTGCGTAGTATATAGTCGGATATAATTATATGCTCCTACGTATTCATTTACTAACTCTTGATACTCTATCGCTGAATACATGTGTGCATGTGCTAGCTGTGTTTGTGGAGAAAGAAATTATTCATTAGGTAAGTCAACACTTAGATTTTCTCGTGTAATGAAAGCAATGTAATGAAAGTGAATGATTCTGAGAAAAAATTTAGCCTCTCCTTAATTTCAATTGCATAAACTCTGCCAGTGACCATTAAGCTTATTCCATATGTTCTACCTCTAGATGATTTAGACAGTACAAAAAGTCGAAACAGCATTTCTATTGACTCTATTCTGACTCGTATAGTTATATCGTAAGAAAATGCACACCTGGCTGGTGCTGCTCTTGCTACTGACCTTAGCTACTGTTTCCATGAGCGAGCACTATCACATTGTGCCAGTGGATTCAACTGACTTGTGTCATGACTATCAAAATCGAACTTGTTTCACTCTCGAGCAGCTTGTTCAAACAGACCTGTCATCTGGTGGAGACAATCTCACCTTGAGCTTTCTGTCTGGTGATCATATATTAAGTGAAATGCTTCACATTTGTAATTTCAGAGAGGTGATTATTGCTGGCCAAAGTGCCACCATCAATTTCAACAAAACTGGTAGTTTGCAGATATCCAATATCTTTAACTTGAGTGTTGAAAGTTTGCATTTCAATGGAACAAGTAATGAAAGTAGTTTAGGCTACATATACATTTCTCAATGCTATTTGGTAGACTTGAATTTGCTAAAGTTGGAAGCTTGTACAACACTCTGGATCACTTGTACGGTAACTGTGACGATTGAACAAGTTCTCTTTGTGAACAACACTGGCGCTGACAGAGCATTGATTGTTGAAGCTGATAATTTGTACATCGCTGAAAAGAACAGCTGCTTTAGTAACGGTGGTGGTTCTATTATTAATGATTCAAGCTTCAATTCCAATACTGGAGTATTGAGTGTGTTTTCAGCAAATGTGTACATCGAAAAGAGCAACTTCTTCAGTAACGATGGTGGAATGGCAGTTTTCATTTACTCAAACCAAGCTATTATTAATGATTCAAGGTTCCATTCCAATACTGGTGCATATGGAGCATTGGTTGTGAAATCTGAAAATGTGTACATTGAAAAGAGCGACTTCTTCAGTAACAGGGGTGGTGCAGCTCATATTTTAGCAAATCAAGCTGTTATTATTCACAATTCAAGATTCAATTCCAATACTGCTATACTTGGACGTGGTGGAGCAGTGGAATTGGACTCTGACAATATCATTATTAGTTTGTGCAATTTTACAAATAATAGCGCTGAAGCTGGTGGTGCGATTGCTACCGCCACCAGCCACTTGTTAATTTCCAACTGTGCGCTACTAAACAATAGTGCTAACTCTGACGGTGGAGCAATTAACAGCCAGGGTGGGAGTGTCTCCATCTTCGACAGTGAGCTAGCGTACAGCAGTGCTGAAAGATCAGGTGGAGCGATTTTGGTTTTCAATGGAGAGTTATTGATATCTGATAGCAAGCTAACAAACAACAAGGCTACCTCTGGTGGAGCGATTGGAATTTTCAGAAGTAATGCATTTATCGTGAGCTGTAATATAACGGACAATGAAGCTGTAGTTGATAGTAGAGGAACTAGCACAAGTAACAGTATAGGAGGAGCGATTTTGGCATATACTGGAATTATATCTGTCTCCAAAAGCATGCTTAAAAATAACAGTGCTGACTTTGGGGGAATGTTATTTATAGCCGATGGCACTGTGATCATTTCCGACTCTGTGCTCACACGCAACAGAGCCACCCAACAAGATGGAGTGATTGCGGTTGTTATCTCAACATTAATAATTACTAATACAAGCATATTTGACCATTTCGAGAGTAAAAATATCATTTACGTAGTGCATTCTAATTTGTCATTGACGGGAGTTAACAACGTTAGCAATAATGAAAACCCTGTATTTGCTCTAAGCAGTCGAGTGGAGTTCAATGGACCCACAACTCTCAGTAACAATTGTGGTGTGCAGGGTGGAGCCATCAGAGCAGTCCAGAGTCAAATCTATATCAATGCAGAAGGAGTGGTCATTTCTAACAATACTGCTACCTTTGGAGGAGGTGTGTTTCTGAGAGAGAGCACACTCTTTGTTCACTATCCCATAGAGATTTCTCATAACACAGCACAAAATGGTGGTGGGATTTATGCATACTCAAGCGAAATTGAATTTGATTCAAAGGTCACTACTGGTTGTTTATTTAATAATAACTTTGTCCTGTGTACATGTAGTGACATGGAGACTGTACTGTTTGTGAGTATTATAGATCGAAATAACGCTCAAAATGGAGGAGGTATTTATGCAGTCGCTTCAAACATTAAGGCTTTTTCTCACGCTCACATCCAAATCAAGTCAAACTCAGCCCAAAAAAGTGGAGGTGGAGTGTATCTACAACAAAGTTCCAAGATATATATTCTGAAACAAGACGTGGAGCTAGAATTTGGTAAAACGTTGGTCAAGCTAAAAATCCACAATAACAAGGCTCAATATGGAGGGGGGATATTTGTGGCAGACAGTACTGAGAGTGGTGTGTGTAGAGGAGAGGATGTAACTACTGCACGAGATCTGACACAAACAGAGTGCTTCATTCAAACTCTAGATCTTCATGGTCTTGATAGCAATTTTATTAAGAATTTGTTAACTTTGGTCCGAACTTTCTTGTTTGTTAATGAAGAAGTTAAGTGTTTGAACAGTGCATCAATCAATTATTGCAACACTTTTTTGACTAACAACACAGCTTCCCAGTCAGGAGCAGATATTTACGGAGGTCTGTTTGACAGGTGTACGGTGGATGTATCAGCCGAACTCTCTTCATCAGACAATGGATTTGAGTACTTGAACAATACTGTGCGCTTTTCATCAATAGCTTCGAAGGCTGTCAGAGTGAAGTTGTGTAACATCACCAAGCAAACCATTTCTGTTAGAAAAGGACAAAAGTTCACAATAAGTGTTATGGCTGTAGACCAAGCTGGAAATCCAATGAATAATGCCATAATTCGTAGTTCTGTTATAACTGAGAGCAGTAGAGTTGATCGTCTCAAAGAAGGACAAGCACAACAAGAAGTTGGCAATCAGTGCACAGAATTAGAGTACAATGTATTCTCACAAAACAGTTCTGCTCAAGTGGAGCTCTATGCTGATGGCCCATGCACCAATTTGGGAATTTCAAGACAAATTCTAAACATCTCTTTTCAAAAGTGTGATTGCCCTATTGGACTTAAGCCAATTCCGTCCACAATTGAGTGCAAGTGTGACTGTGATCCAGTCCTGCAACAAGAATATCAGATAACAAACTGTTCTGAAGAAAATAGGACCATAAAGCTGGAAAGTAATAACAACATATGGATAGGAGTGACTAATACAACCAACGGAACAGGATATGTTGTTAGCAACTGTACATTTGACTATTGTGTACTAAAACCAGTCAACATCAGTTTAAGTAACCCTGACGAACAGTGTGCCTACAATCGAAGTGGTGTCTTGTGTGGAGAATGTGAACCAGGACTGAGTCTTGTGTTAGGTACGTCAAGATGTGAACTATGCTCAAACACTTACCTTCTCCTGCTACTCCCGTTTTCCCTGGCAGGCATAGTACTAGTTGCATTCATTCTCGTTTTCAACATTACCGTAGCAACAGGTACTATCCATGGGCTGATCTTCTACACCAATATCTTAGCAGTAAATCAGTCGATTTTCATACCTTTTCGTAACGCTTTGACAGTTTTCATATCGTGGGTAAATCTTGACTTGGGTATTGAGACATGCTTTTATGATGGAATGACCTCTCAAGTGAAAGTGCTTCTTCAACTTCTTTTTCCCACTTACCTGTTTCTTCTGATGTTCTTAATAATCATTTTAAGCAAGTACTTTGACTTTTTTGCAAAGCTCCTCTCCAACAGGAACCCAGTTGCTGCCCTAGGCACACTCGTCCTACTCTCTTATTCCAAACTCTTACGGTTTATCATTGCTGCATTGCAATACAGGGTCTTGGATTATCCTGATGGTTCAACCAATGAATTGGATTTTCCTAGCAAGTCAAGTGATATAGTTTGGCTGTATGACGGCAATGTGCAATATTTCACTTCCGATCACATCCCTCGATTTGTTTTTGCCGCCATAATCCTAACCGGTGGTGTATTGTTCACTGTGGTGCTCTTCTTTGGACAATGGTTTTCTCGCTGTTCAAAATGGAAACTCATGAAATGGACTACGAATGTGAAGTACATTGGCTTCATGGATGCGTACCATGCTCCATTCACTCCCAAGCATCGCTATTGGGTGGGACTGCTCCTTTTGGCTCTGATTGCTCATATTCTAGTAGCTGCCATGGCTTTGGACACTTCTCTCCCTATTCTATCATGTGGGATTCTATCAGTTGGACTGATCAGCTGGAAATTACTGAACAATCCTTTGTACAAAAACAAATTCTGTGATTCCCTAGAAACTCTCTATCTACTCAACGTTGCTCTTATTGCATTTGGCACCTTCTATGTCAAAGACACCAAGAGCAGTCAGTCAGCACTATCCATTACTTCGATGGCTTTATCATTTATCATCTTCGTGATAACACTCTGCTACCACTTTTACCAATTCGTACTCAAGAAAAGTAATACATGGCTAAAGATAGAGGACACAATAAGGAACTTACGAGCTGGTGCTGCAGATATGAGACTCCTACAAGCTAACAATGGCCGACAAATGTATCAGCTGGTAGCCGATGAAAACGATGACGATAAATTACTCGAAGCAGAATACCATGAGCAAAGGAATCTCGTGGACCCACCTTACACTGATGGAGTAATGGAAGAAGCTGACTCTGATCGCTATATCACTCCTCCCATCATCAGACCAGCCACGAGGCCGGACCAGCTGAGAGAGCCTGCCCTGGACGTCCTGGCCCCCCTCACCACAGAGGACTACAGACCAGCCCCTCCCCCTCCACAAGTCAAATGTCCTACCGTTGTTACACACACAGAAATTGGTCCCATACATAGATCATGAAGTCTGAACCGTCATTTATTCAACTGATGTACATAAAATTAATTAGATGTGTAATAGTGTTCTGTATAGAATGAGTCGATTATTCTGATTCCATTGTTTTACTCAGAAGCAGAAACAAAAAAACTATGATTAACTTGTGCTGCTATTATGATTTGTGCTGTAATTGTAGATCCTAATTAATGTTAAATTACGTATATCGACCACATTAAACTTCCAATTGCAAATGATATGGCCAATAGACAAATAGTGTCTTGGGTGCATGAGACTGCTCTCGTTAGCTCTGATTAATATGAAGTCATTGATCACGTGAGTTATCCTGACAATACAAGTGATACATATATAGTTTGATTGTATGGCGGCAGTGTGCAGTAGTTTAGTCAATGCCGGTACTTGTGTATAAGTCAATGAAGTAGATAAAATTAGCACTATGACACTCATAAAGCTTCTGTTTATCCACAGAATACCACATGCCTGACTGAATTTACCACAATTTCATCAATGTTTTAATATAGCTTTATCCACTTAAATCACAATACTATAAGCTAGACAACTGTATAAGGAATCAGCTGTCTATACATGCATGATGAACAGATGCTGAGTTATAAGTGTTATTATGCATGTGTATAGTGAGTGTCATTGTATGTTCATGCCAGAACAACAACATGCAATTAATAAGTAGTCTAGCTGTTGTCCAGATCTATCTTGCTGTCAGGGTGAGCCTTCGTATCACGGCCTGTCTCTACCTAATTATGGGGTATATAGCATTGATAGAGATTGTATGCATGCATGGATAACATCTCACCTTAATTTTATTCTGGGCTTGAGCTCGGGGTGACCACAAAATCTTTTTCTTCTATACGGCAGAATTATACAAGTATAATATAGTACGTTCAGTGTTATATGCATATTCACTTACTGATGAGCCATGCAGTGTGAACACAGGACGATAAGATGACGCCACAGAGTAATAGTGTGTAAGCCTCTTCTGCAAGAAATTTACATTGCAGCCGTAAAAGAGAGTATACCAGGTTTTGTGTACACATCAGCATCACTACATGTATATAGTACAATGCATATGGCATTATAATAACAGAAATACCGTGCACATGCACATTATATTATAGCTGTGGCTGCCAACAGTTTAATTATACTTGCATGTATTTTACTCTATAAATACCTTTGCAGTGCCCCAACATCCTGGAGGCTTTGAGTGTGGAGGGTGCAGAGGTCGTGGGGGAGGTGGTCCTCTTCGTTTCTCCACCTTAACAACTGTTGCTCCCTGCATGTACAGTGTGGCAATTGAATTTAACTGGTATAGCTATAATAATAGTTATGGAGCTATATATATAGCTCGTGCAGGAGATGACCAACTACGTACTATAATACACTTGCTTATAATTGTGTATATATATATATACCTTGGCCTTCTCCAGTTTACTTCCTTCTAGCGTGGCCCCTTTGTCACCCCATCTGACCTGCACACACAAAACACATCTCTATATGAGCCATAGAATCACCTTCCATGAAGATTGAGATCAAGCACAATGAATCTAAATTCTAACAAACCAGGATTCGGATGTTATACTCACGGTCATGGGGGTGATTCCTCCGGCCCCTCTTCCCCCATAATATGATGCATCCACTACCTCCCAATTCTTCACTGGACCACCCCTCGGTGCCCGGGGGCGTGCAGGTGGCTGCAAGTAGAATGAAATATTACACAAGCTTAATCATGGTGATGGTGCACGTGTATATATATATATATAATTATACTTCATGCAATTGTCGTGATCATAATAGTAATTCAGAGAGCTGTTACAATGTACTAACCTTCTTTCTCTCGGGAGGTAGTCCACCCACAATCGTCTGTATAGTCAAGGAGCAACAAGTAATACATGCACACATGGTTGAGTGTGAGAGGCTTACGCAAGTGATTAATGGACAAAAGAACCACAGCAAGACAAGAGCAGCGATGATTCCTACTGATAGTAGTCCAGCAACCACACCAACCACAGTGCCAGTGTCCAACTGTAAACAATAAATGATAGTTATAAGTATATTCATGAGTACATAATTATCATTTCCTGGTGGTCAACTGACTTGCATAAGTGTAAGCATCAATCAGAGGAGGTAGGACAAGCATGCATCACGTGCGCCTATAGTCAGTAATACAATCTACGTTTAACTGCAAACAACTAGCTAAGGAATCTGTAGCATGAAAATTGCTGATTTTCTCAAGGAGCGCTAGCCAGCCAAAACAGCAGCGATCTCACGGTCAAATTTAGCTATCACAATAGTACGAACTTACTTAATTCACCATAAAACCTATAGTGGTTTTCAATGTACATAATTATGGAGAGCAATTAGTCTCAATCTCTATAGCTATCTTTCTCTGAGTTGCACATAATTATGACTATTAGTGATGTGAGCTAGCTATATATAGAGAACACAATAGTAGATCTACCACGGGCATGCACTATACGGCTACTGACAACGAAGGAAAGATTAAAGGTCAAGATCATAGCGTACGGAATTGTAATCATACATTCCATGTGACTGATGACGCATGTCCCGCTCCCTCTGTATATAAGCATGCTATAATTCTCACTTCATGATTCTGACAAGACGTTATTTCCATGGTAACATTGCTAGAGATGAAGGATATTCCATTGGTCGTTATTTGCAGTACTACAATACTGCAATGATAGAATTGAGTGTTAAATACTGTACATGCACAAGCATAAATTAAGCTTACTCCGAGTGGTTGAAGCGCGGAATGGGGCATGAGATGACATTGTATGATATATTTCCATCCGGCTGTGTCACTGCATGTGTATTAATGTAAACAGTGAATGTAAAACTGCCACTATTAATACTGGAGTTTGCAGAATCTTTGCAACACACCAAGCATTGTGGTTTGTTTTACTACTTAAATGTATGAGCACATATAGTGAGTCTACCCAAGGAACGCACAATGTTTAACACTTTTATTCATGTGTTGCAAATATTCTGCAAACACAAAACAAAACATGTCCCCATAATTCACACGCAGTGGCGTAGGCAGAGGGGGGGCTGAGGGGCTAGAGCCCCCCCTTTTGTGCTTTATCAACTCCAACTCAGCTTATCACCGCGATTTGTCAATGTATTCTGCACTGTACAGTTACTAGAATGATGTCATTGAATGGAAATGTGGGCAGGGCCATCTAATGCGCATACTGACTGCTGAGGAAAAGTGATTACCTTTTTTTTAGTATTATACTCTGGCCCTGCTCAACTGATTTGAGCCCTGCCCTTTCCAAAATCCTGGCTACGCCACTGACACGCTTAGTTCATATTACTTCATACGGCACGCACACCGTACACCGGTCAAGGGGCCCTACTAACCTAGAGTAAGTCCTTGCCCAGTCTTGAACCGGCACGCGGCTTTTACAGGCTTCAGTTGATTAGTGAAGCCTCTTCCATGAAGTGTAACACTCTCTGTAGACATAATACAAACATGAGAGGGTGTCACTGATTGTATCTCCACACACGTCTCGTTGACAACCTGTGCAATCAACCAAAAATCATCCGAGTCATCAAAATTAAAAAGACATCATGGCACATATCAATATGAATATAGCTGGATGTAATTATAATATAGCCTTACATTGTCTATGATTTGGCTGAGATGCTGAAAATTGCGGCCAATGTAGACTTGTTCTTTGGTGTCTGCTATCTGTATCAACTGCAACAGAGAATTAGACCATGAATTTTTTGAGAGCAGTCATGACTTCCTCGATAGTATAGTGGTAAGTATCTCCGCCTGTCACGCGGAAGACCCGGGTTCGATTCCCGGTCGGGGAGCTTTTTTTGGCTCATCTTTTCCTGGCCCAACTTTTCTCTATTGTAACGCTATATAAGTGGAAAATAGAGAAAAGTCGGGCCAGGAATGAGGCTAACAGGTAATAGTTCGATTCCTGATTGAGGGAGTTTTTTTTTGCTTACCTGATGTCTTTCACTTTTTCCCACTCCAATAACAAACACACTTCCACCTCTACTGCGAGAAATGACAGCCTAAGAGAACAAATTGTTTTTCAGATTAGTTGGAACATCCCGATTTGTAAAGTACCTGTACTGAAGCGTTAGCTTGGTCGCTTATCACTCCATCAGTGAGAATAAGAATCACGCTGGCAGCATCACCTCCGAACCTCATTATTTGCTCATTTATCTACAGGTTTGGGATGACGTTGCAATTAATTTGAAAAATGCTCGAAAATTATAGCTACAGGCTGAGTAGTCTAAGTGGGGAAGTGGTCAATTAAGACAATATAGTACACACAAATGTTCCCCCATAAGTGTGGCGTGGGATGGGGCTACTCTTAATGCAGAGACAAGAGTCTGCACTTAAACACCCCACAACCAGATTAATATGATAGACATCTCAGTTGTTTATCTCTTTTCAGGCAATGAGCTCACCTCATGCACTGGCTCGTAAATTCGTAATCTGGTATCCTAAAAACATGAGATCAAACACATGCAGTGCATACCTTACTCATGCCTGGAGCTAGACTGGTGCCACCTCCTGGCTTGAAATCCTGTAGGCGTTTGATTCCAGCTTGTATCTCAGCCCTGCATGCAGAGAATAATAAACATGACATTGTTTATAAAATCATGAACTCCTGATTAGCCTGGAGTGTAGCTATGTAATTAGTCAACCATGCAATAACTATAACAAATAAGAAAATGGTAATTGGATAGTATTTCTGTAATGCCATGCAAGCTTAACAGCTTGTACATGCATGCAGCCTGATATTTATTTATGCAAACTGTCCCGGGTGGCTCTTCTAAACGCTGAATGTGGTAAACGGTGAGTACCACATTTTCCATGTTCTAGACTTCATGTCTGGCCAGGTTAAATTGGCTGAATGGTGGAGGGTTGATTCTATAGTCATTGAGGTAAACACCGGCTTCTGATAGCAGACATGAAACTTTACCTTTGTTTAGGAAATCGCGAAACCATTCATAATCAGACCACCGCCATGCACCCTTCTGAAATATGTAATCCATACCTGTCTCCGGTACGTGTGAGGTTAAGATGAACGACTGCAATGTCAGCAAATGTCACAAATGCCACTCTGAAGTTTGGGCTATAAAAAATAATGGGGATGAGTATTTAATATTTAGCGGCACAAGAAAGCATTAAAACAGTCATGAACTCCATCTTTTATCCCCAAGCCCGAGGTAATGCACTGATATACAAATCGTTATTACACTTCACGTTAGCTATACTATACCATGCAGCGCAACAGGAGTATAGACTACCGTATAGCGGGTAATTTTTGTTGGGTAAAAAATTATTTGTTATTTTCGTGGGCAAGCGGACCTCCATGAAATTTTAATGTAGGCGTGGCTTACCGTAACGTATGAATGCAGTGCAGGTAATGAGGCTAAACGAAATTTTACTCACGAAAACCACCGTTTTCGAGTTGAACGAATTTTTTACCCCACGAAAATTACCCGCTATACGGTATAATTATAGTACTGTATAGCCTCACTCAGTGTAATGGTTAGTGATGTTCTCCACAAAGGGGACAATGAGAGTGTGGAAGCTGTCCTTCACACTACCCGAGCTGGTGGGTCAAAGGAAAACAATTATATATAGTGTAGCTACATTATTTTCTATATACCAGTATAGAGAAAGTAATCGGCTTACACAAGGTGATGCTGTACTTAACTAACGAGTTACCATGCATACGGACAATACTGCAAATTATATCGGATCGAGCAATTGCAATATTATAGCCATGATTACCAATTTTAAGCAGTAGCTCTATTGTAGTAAGCATTTATACATACTAAAACTTGCCTGTCCAGTACAAAGTAGAAATCGAACACTGACTTGCAGTAAGGATTGTCTTCATTTACAATCTGAGCTGATACTGATGAAATCACCAGCATTGCAATTGCTGCTTGTAAAATACTGGCCATTTTCAGAGCTTGTTCACTTGCACATGCACCAGGCTTCAAGTGGTTCTTAGTGTCATGCAGCTGAGCAGTGTTTACAAGATTGCTGCTTATTTAATTAAGAAGATTGTGGTGAATTTATAGCCCACTGTCTGAGGGGAGGAAGTAAACAATAAATTGGTCTGGCTTCACCTGCAGACTTTTGTATATCCTCTCTTACTTATCAATACAATCATGCACACACACACACACCCACACACACATGTGCACACACACACACCCACACACACACACACACATGTGCACACGCACACACACACACACACATGCATGTACACACATGCACACACACACACACACCCACACACACATGTGCACACGCACACGCACACACATGCATGTACACACATGCACACTGCACACATTATAATAATATTATTTGTGATAATTACGCTGCTGACGTTTACAGCCGTACATGCATGTAGAATGAATGTCTGTGTCTTTATCAAATGTAATTTATATGTATGTGTTTATCAATGTATTAAATTTATAATTAGGAGTGCCTTCATATACAACAAGAATAAAAGCATACGAAAACACAGTATAACATTGTATCACCGTATAATAATTATAATTACAAAATAAGGTGTGTTTGAGTAAGTCAGTCGTCTCCGATGAGGTTCTCTTGTGATGGGGTGGGGATTGGGGGGGCGTGTCTACCTGGGGGGCGGGGGGCAGGACGTCTGTGTGGGGGTACAAAAACGGTAATTAAGAAAATAGATTTTTAGCACATCAACTACAGAAGCCAATAAATAAATTATAGGCAATTATATAATGGACCTATAAAACTCCCCTCGATCTCTACACTTCCTGTAAATAACATGGCACTACTAGAACCACATTAGACAACCACAAAGACAATTTAGTGTCGGGTTCCATTGATAAGCCATCCTGTGGTAATTAAAAGCAACCTGAGCCTGTTGCTACATAGCTACGTAGCTAGCTACCAGTATCATTTATAGTGCAGGGCTTCACTATAATAAAAATGATAGAGAGTTCAAACTGCTTCGAGTTACACCACAGTGTAAGCAAAAAGATGTACGTACCTTGAGTACGGTGGTGGGGGTGGTGGAGGTGCGGTCAGTTGTGGTCCGGTTCCATTCTGCAAGCAAAAGAAAACATCAGTAACACATGTCCGTATAATTATCGTAATTGACAGGGCTTATAGTTAAATGTGTACTTAGCTTAGAAGGTTAAATACTACAGCAGGGATATATGCCCACATGCACTGGTTGATGGTGGTATACGTTGATACTGACCCCACTACCATACACCCATACTTCATAATATTAGGCTATAAAAAGTACGACTATTATTGTTGTATGAGATTGATGATTTGAAAATAGCAACCATCACTGATACACAGTAATATCTCACCTCCACTGCTGATGGTGTCTTCTGTATCTTTTCAATGCCTTTCTGTCCAGGGAACCACAGGATAACACGTTCCTGTGGAGGGGTACACAGACGTAGGTATAGGTAGGTGTGGAGGGTACAGAAATATAGGTACCAGCGACTGCATACCAATAGAACAACGCTCTATACTAGCAAGCTGCATAACAGTACTCACTCCCATAGTGCCGTGATTAGTGAAGACTGGTCGATATGACGACAACACTGCGTACCACCTTCGAAGCTTTTTCTAAAGAGAAACAAAAAACTCCTACCATCAATCATGTACAGTATTATCGGATGTGCTTGGAATTTTCAAAACTTAAATAGATATACGAACGTAAGCCTATATATAATTACCTTTATTCTGTCCCAACATCCTGGCTCCTTCGCTGGTATGGTTGCTACGACAACGGGAGCAGGGGGTGGGGGAGGTACGTAAGCAATGTCCGTACCAGGAAGTCCTGGCTCTTCAATCATCTCAATCACGCTGGCATCCTGTTGACAAACACATAATAATCTTGGGAAAAATTGAAGTCTACACTACCATCCATCTTCTGTCACACTTTTTCCAGGAAAGTGGACAATTTGGACACAAAACTAATCACTGATCTACGCACATCACCATTGTACAGTAGCATTACCGAACAGCTACTAAATGCAAATTTTAGGTGGTTTGAAATTTAGTACAAGTTATGTACCCTCAAAGTTAGCTACGAAACCAAACCAAACCTGATTCTGAAAAAGTACTCACGTACATTGTATCTCATAGTCTATAGTATACCATTATTATACCGTACCTTGGCTTTGGTCAGTTTGGAGCCTAGTTCAGTTGCGCCCTTTCCACCCCACGAGACCTGTACAGGGGGAGGGGCAAGAGTGACTCAATCAATCGACAGCTGCATGTGCTTGTTAGCGATATGTACACGTATACATAGCAACCAGTAGTATATTGAAAACAGTGTTAATTAGTTACATTTATTATTATACGTAAACATAATTTATTTTATGCTCGCACATATTTCTAACACTATATATGGTACTCATACGTAGCAACCAATAGTTTATTGAAAAACAAGTGGCTTCCTCGTTATTATATTATACACATGTACCTTCATTGGTCTCATTCCTCCTGCCCCTCTTCCTCCATAGTACGAGGCATCAACCACTTCCCATTTTCGGCCGGGGACTGGTGGGAGTGGCTCTGGGGGTGGTGGTGGTGGCGTGGGTGGTGGAGTGGGCGGGGGAGTGGGCTGTGTGGGGAGGAGTATGACTTTATATGAATGGACTGAAAAATCGCTATTTAACTAAAACATGCATGGACTTATTTAATACGTACCTCTTTGGGCTCAGGGGGTAGTCCTCCGACGATCGTCTATAGAGAGGGGAGGCAACAAAAGTGAACAAGATGTGTGTGTGTGTGTGGGGGGGGTAAATTAACACTCACCCCTGTGATCAGCGGCACACAGCACCAGAGAAGACACAGAGACAGCAGCAGAATGAGTCCCAATAGCCCAAAGATGATACCAACAACGAATATATAGTCCTAGACAAAATAAAATAAGGAGCAACTTATAAGGTATATGAACGTGTACGTTAAAACTAAACAACAGGTTGTATTGGAATGGGAACTAAACAAATGGTTGTATTGGAATAGGAACTAAACACGGGCTGTATTGGAATGGGGAAATGTATTCACGTACCTTTTCCTGTTAGTTGTTTGAAGAGCCGCAGAGATATGTGAATGTGTGAGAGAGAGAGGAGATGGTTGAATGATGATATACACATAATAATAATTATAACAGACATGCATGCATAATTATGGGAAACTGTGACTCCCTTACCGTGCAGTCGTTGATGTAAATGGTCCTAGTTCCTCCGATATAAGTAACCCCGTTAGTAGTAATGCGAAGATTCATTGCACTGTAGAGAGGAAGAGTTAGAGTCATACTTTGATAGCACATCGATCCCACACCTCCCACCACACACCCACACACCCGCCCACACCCACACAAACACACACTTACCCTGTGTAGTTGATGTTTGGTGTTGGACAAACCATTCTACCATCCTCCACCACACTAGGCGTGAAGACTGCAATAGAGAGAGAGGATAAAATGTGCATCGTCTACAATACACACACACACCCACGCATGCACACAGCCGCCCACTCACTAAATTGTTTTCCACTCGATATACTGAACTCGCATGCTTCACTGCCCGCCACAATGTCCTCTGTGAACCCTGACCCCTGGATAGTGACGTTCTCAACCACATCTTCGAAACACCAGCTATTGGGATTCACATCAGACACACCCTGTGAGGGGGGTACAGGGTTTTATAAGTATACCTCTGAATGTCATTTCGGCAACTATCTTCGACTAGCCCTAACTTTAGTGGGGATCAACCAATTTCAAAACTAAGCAATGTATATTCTGTAGCTCAAAGAAAGCTTCTATTTTAGCTATCTAGATCATAGATCTGGGACTACTCAAAATCCATCGTATTGACCAAAACAAAGGCCAGTGACTTCAAAGTGGTAGAGATTTGTATTTAGTTTTGGCCAAATAACCATCTTGTTAACTGCCATCCCTTACCGTGCAATCCTCGACAGTGATTATCAGTATGTCCTCGATATAGAACTGCCCCGTCGTGGTGATCTGTAGTGACAGTCGTCTGTGTGTGTGGAGTGGTGGGGGCGTGTGTGAGTGTGTGTGGGGGGCATTAATATGAGCCATCACTTACGTATCAAACTCTATACTAAATCCTATAACAAAGGTAGGTATAGAAAAGACTAGCTAGTACAATTAGAGTGTGGTTGTGTAGTACTCACCCTGAGAAGGTGCCAGTGTTGGGAGTGGGACACACCACTGCAGTGTCAGTGATGGTGGCCAGCGGTAGAGTAACTGGGAGGGAGGGAGGGGCAAGCATTAGAGACGAACACATGCAGGTGTAGTCATGCCAACAATTAAGCGTATATGTACGTAGCTATACTTATATATACACATACAGAGAAAGAGAGTTGCGACTTACATAATAGCAAGCATTAGATCAGAGATAGTGTATATGAACACAAGCATAATTATAGTCACACCAACAATAAACCGACAGTGAGCTAGAGGAGGTTGTTGCTCATCAAAATGTGGGGTGGTTAAAAAAAATCGTACGTAGCTATAATTATTATAATTATATATACACACGGAGAGAGAGTACTTACATGTTTCTCCGTTGTTCTTTGTGAATCGACACTGTGCAGCTGATATGACCAGATTGGCAAGGAAACCATTGCCCTGAAGATGAACTCGGTCAGGTCTCTCCCCACGGCAATAGTTGGAGGGTGTGACTCCGGATATCGTCTATTTATAGTGACACAACTAATAATTATAAATAGCTCGTTGAAACGAAACTATATATAGCACTTTAATTAAGCTATCTAAAATGGACAAGCGTTTCAATTAAACACTTCAATTAAGTATATTAATGTCCGTTTAAGTTAATGGGGGACCAACTATAATAATTTACAAGTGCTGGATAAGAGCCAAGTCACATGCTAACGCTATCAACACATGCATGACATACAGTGCTATGTATGTACATGTATAGAGTTGTCGTACAACACTTGTCCATATATAACCCACCTTACAGTCGTCAATCTCCATGGTAATGCTGCTGGCGATAAACGAGATTCTGTCCAAACTTACTTCGAGAATAACATTTCTACAAATTGAGAGTAATAAAATTTGAATTTGAATATTTAATGTATATAGAAATAATTATCACTCACCCAGTAGAAGTGAACTTGGGGGCCGGGCACACGATAGTGGTCTCGTTGGTGGGTGTGGTCGGGAACGTCTCAAAGACTACGTCCCCTCTTGTAAACCGACAGATGGGCCCCTGTGGATCAAGTGTACCCAGAAAGCCACTACCTATTAGGGTTATCTCAAAAGTTGCCCCGAGGCAAACTTTGTCCGGAATGACTGATGTAATCTCAATACAAATAGCTCGGATAATCTGTAGAAAAGGGTGGGGCAATAATCAATTGTGTTCATGTATAGTATCTATACTGCTGCAGCAGTGAAAATGTGATTACGTATGTCATTTCTGAGTGGGCTCAATCAATTATTGGTTAATTATTATATCGAATGCAACGTTCTTTGAATTTTCGCATAATTCGCAATGCAGAGTGTGAGAATGCATTTGCAATTTTCGCAATAGTTAGAAGCCAGTGTCATTCGCAATCCATTAAGCTCGCATTCAAAACCCGATATATATATAGAAGCATTAAAAATTATATACGAATGGAGTTTCTTACCTCGTCCACTACGTCTGGTAGGTAAGCAAAGTCACTGCCGATGTACACATTGTTAGGGTTTCCCGTCACAATGTCCAGCTGTGTGTGTGTGGGTGTGTGTGTGTGTGTGTGTGTGGTGAGTGAGTGTGTGTGGGGGGGAACATTAAATACAATTACAACATTAGACCACATGCACTGCTCAGTCCACCATGCAGTTGACCTCTGACCTGTGTCCGCTGACCAGCCCCAATCTGATCGGGGCCTATTCCGACAGCAAAAACACGAGCTCCGAATTCTCCTCGAAGTTTATTAGCCTGTGTGTGATGTGTGTGTGTGTGGGTGGGCATGTGTGGGGATGTGATGTGTGTGATGTGTGTGTGTGGGTGGGTGGGTGGGCATGTGTGGGGATGTGATGTGTGTGATGTGTGTGTGTGGGTGGGTGGGTGGGCATGTGTGGGGGTGTGCTAGGCTGAGTTGATGCACATTGTGTGAGAGTGTGTGATTATACGTACCTCAGCATAAGCAAACGTGTCATCAACAGCAATACCGTCAGTGATCACCAAGACAACAGAGGCCGTGTCTCCACCAAACATTTGAATTTGAGACTGGACCTGAAGAGGTGGTGAGGGGGAAACCCCTTTGATTACATGTACAAAATGGGGACAATCAGCTTGTACATTATAGTGACGTGGCTGTATAATGTTGCATCTATAGCTACGTGGGTATATTATAATTGTAACTGTGTTTGTACATTTTGTAGTCCAGGTGCTAGAAAAGTGGCTCCTGCAGGCACAAAGTCGTTGGCCAGGAAATTGACAGCTGTTTGGATCGTACCTCTGTGTGTGTGGAGTGGGTGGGTGGGGGTGAAGGTATTGTGTGTGTGTGGGGAGTGGGTGGGTGGGGGTGAAGGTATTGTGTGTGTGTGGGGAGTGGATGGGTGGGGTGAAGGTATTGTGTGTGTGTGGGTGGGTGGATGGGTGAAGGCATTGTCAGTACAATACTAGTCGCTGTAAGCAAAGTCAGCCAACAAAAGCCGTATAGCCATATAAGGAATGGTTGCTATACTAGCATTGAGTGTGTACGCACGTATAGTGTTCTAATTAGAGAAAAACTTTCCCAAATTATCTACAAAAAATTCGAGTATTTCATACATTGACCAAATAAGGAGTAAAAAATTTGCAATCAATCATCCCATTAACCTAGCTAGCTGATATCATGCACCATAATTGTATCTCGATTGCTCCCTTATAAAGACCATGCTCTTCACACAATTAAGGGGAGGCCATAGAGTGAGTGGGTGGGAGTACAGCTAATGGAGGTGTGGGTGGTCGGTCATGCAGGTGTGTGCGCCCACTTAAGGGATCCACAGCCATACAAGCTGACCACAGTGTTGTCATTACGACTGCTCTTTAGGGAGCCGTGATCAGATAGGGGGAGGCCACAAAACGACATTCGGTCTGCGCTATCAAACACAATTAACCATCGATGATTGCCTAATAAAGATTTGTTACATTTATAGTGGGTAGCAAGAAAACTACGTAGTGCCACACAATAGTACTAATGTTTTGACCTGTGGTAATGTTCCTTACAACTTCACTGCCAGCTTCTAAGCTAGAGTTCGATGGAAGGAGAGGCGGTTTAGTCTAGTGTATGTAGGGGTGCAGTATGAGCCTATAAAAGTGGGTGAACTCTTAACTATGACCTTATATGGCGTGGTTGCCCGTGCTCAACTCTAGCCCATGATGATCGAGGTCTTTGTTCTATTCAGAAGGTGACAACTAGCTAGTCTAAAGAGCGATATGTTTGTGCCAGTAAGTATAGACACATCAGGTATTGTACGGTTTGTGTACTAAACAACTCCAAGCAAAACACAATCACAATAATAATTAATTAAGGGTCAATGCCTGAATTGGAAATTGTACTCAAGAAAGCCATATCATGCAGTATAGAGCACCGGAGACAGAATATACACGAGCTTGAACAATCTACATGCACTACCGTACCACTAAACATGCATGCAGCTTATAGCCGTGTGTTACAAGTACATACAATCGAGACATCATTTCTTTCTGGAGACATGTGTGAAAACACAGTGTTTTGTTGTTCGTGACAATATCTAATTGGCACGGCAACTAGTGTAATGCTGTAAACCATCTAGTCGACTATACAATACTCTATTGATTACACACATAGCCGGACAATAACAGACAAGAAACACGATATGAATCATGCTCACAGCATGCACCGATGATAAAATGGGAAAACACGTACTTTGAAAAATCATTTAAATGAAATGATCAAATACCACTCATATTATGTCATCAGCACCTTTAAAGCAAAGCCTTCCAGAACTTGGTCATGTACTGAAACAGACCCCCTACAACCACACACTCACACCCACTCACTTGATAAACCCCAAGGCTCTCAGAAATACTTGACGTACCTTTGAGGCCAATGCAACCATAATTAGCTAAGAATACACACAATTCTTGGCAAACGATGCCTTGTATGAAACAGTCAGTCACACTAGCAGTGATGTGCCCAATAATGTTGTTCTCAATCTCAAATTTGCCTCTTTCATGTAGTAAACTCGGCCTAAGAGGTGGTTATTTTTGTGTAGAGGTGGTTAGTACCAACGTCACTATCGACCAGTGTGGGCACATCATACATTGCACTCTGTGTGTGTGTAATTTGGAATGTCCCCAAAGCACGCAAACACTGTACAATATACTGTATAGCTTATACACATTCATTGCTAATTGAAACAGACACCAATTTGCTCTGTATACCGCACACGTGTACAATTAATTGGGTATGACATTGACAGTCATGCATGCATCCATGGTAACTCACTGATCGGCCGTCCTGGTGAGCGGTAGTACAACTTGAGAATTATCCACGTTACTAAACGTAATGAACGCTATCTTGAAATTGGGACTGTGAGGAAAGAGCAAAAAAACAGTAAAACATTAATTAATACATGCAGCAGTTTTAAGCACCCACACACAAATGGGTAAACCACAATGTAAACCCACAATGTAAACATGGTGGACTATAACTTGAGTGGTTTTTTTTACTAATTGCAGTATCAAATCAAAAAATTGGCCAGTGTTGTTGTATATACTAACAACAACTAAAGATCTAGACTAGCTAATTAGCTATACAAGGTTGCAGTATACGTAAGGCCTATATATAGCTACTCTACAAACGTGAGATAGAACGGTGTACCAGAGGTGTAGCTCATATCACACGTATATACAGACTAATAGCTAGCAATTGGAAATGTGAACATGTTAGAGTTATCACTTAGAGAGCATGGATAGTATTAGAAGGGGAGCTGATACGCATGTGCACACACGCATATTAATAAAAAGCAAGCATGCAGTGTTAAATAAAGGGGAGCCTGGTTCCTACACCACTGGGACAACACTATAATTTCTGCAATAATTTCTGCAATGATAATTCTTCAAAGCAGATATTTGTGAAGCCTTATTGATAGTGACACCACCCTTCCTATAAAGCGCTGATAAGGCGCTCAATACATCGCTCCCTTTTGACTCATAGTGATTCTGTAAAAGGCTTGTTTGCACTAAAGGTGTCTATAAGGACAGCCAAAAATAATCACAGAGCAATCACTCCGCTGATTAAGTTACTAACCGCGCTCATTTATTCACCATGGTAACCACTTAATCGACGACCCCACAGACCTCACAAGCACACACATGCACACATCAATAACAATATAGGTGGGAGTACAACTACTCATCTTAATACAATGAACCCTATAGGGAGATGCACAACAACACGAGTAATATGATATCTGTATTAGGTATGACCACAAGAGGATTAGGTCAGTAAGGTGATGCCTAAACATGGCACGCTAGGAGACATTTCACAGCTTTTAGAATTGAAGTTAAGAATTAGCTAAAGAGTGTCAACAATGGCTTCTCAGCTACAGAGCTAGAACTATGTAACTACTGTGTGCAGTGTGTGTTGGATAGTATTGAGCACAGAAAGTATATAGCAGTTCAATTCAGACGTACTATACCTCATGTCAACTGTACAGTAATGATGATTATTGGGTGCAAGCACAGTGACTTACTCGATGTATCTACTCGAGACATTGGCTACAAACGGGACGACACTGGTTCCAAAGGCTTCACCAATACTCGTTGACCTGTAGAAAATATACATACAACGTCGTGACAACATGTACAATAGTTATAATATTATTCTTTATACACTGACTGCAGGTGTGTAGTCTATGGCCAACACTAATCTGAGCTACTACGATTGCCTATATCATAGCCGCCTAGCCAAGAATATTTGGCACTGTCCAGAGCAATAACAGCTCTAGTAGTTACAAGGGTGCATGTATAAAGACACCTTGGTAGTTAATAAATGCACCTACTGAATGCTGCATCACAATCACGTACAATCTTGCAAGCTATCATTATTATGATTAGTGTCGTTCCTATCTCTTGCGCTGCATTGTAAAGCTATCATTATAAATTATTAATATAGTCACGTTACTATATAGACTCTTGTGCTGCGCTGCTTTGGATCTACCATAGTATAGTATTATAAATAAATAATAAGGATCTTACGCATCAAGCACAAAGTAGAAGTCGAATACTCCTTGGCACTCTGGTCGGTTAGTGTTGCTGATCTGAGCCTCACTGAGCTGAGCTAAAGCAGCCAGCACTACCATGATGCAAACATTCAGCAATGCACAATGCTTCATGATGAGTCTCCAGTCACTGTGGTAGATCTTAAACTGCTATAATAACTGGTAGTTTGCTGTATCTCCACTTTTATCCTAGCTACTGGCAGTGACTGCTGAAATCCCCCACACATGTATAGTATGTAAACAAGGAAGTGCTCAATAAACGTCAGCTACTCCCCCCCTTAGCCTCGAGACCAGGCCGAGTAAAATTGGCCTGGATTCGAGGCTACTCCCCCTAGGAGGCATGACCCTCTCATTGCACATGATTACTCCATGGAGGAGCTGAAGTGGGAGTGGGGACAAGGCTAGTGCTCTGGCTGATATTGCTCCTCCAGGGACAATTTAACCTTGATTCCAGGCCGCAACTATGGGCCTGGAATCAAGGCTAAAAAACAACTGTGGACCACAAGAAAAGGTCCTCATGCATAAGTGCATCCTTAGTGTCCATTGAATATTGATACAACTTATATAATTATGTGCAATAACTCATTGTTGTTTGTGCTATTGCATGAATATCAACGTCTGATCCATGTACCCCTTTTTGAGGCTGAGCACATGCTGATTGGGTGGCATATGCATAATTATACAAAAGGCATTTCCCAAGTTGAGTATGAGTATATAATTATACCGACATTGTATTTACATTGTATTTACCATAATTCACATCTGCATGTATTCAGGTGTCCTCTTGCTAGCAGTAAAGCATGAGCGAGATTCAACAGTGAAACTTCTACTGGCAGAATGCCACAGCGATCCGAATGTGACCGATAAAGAAGGCAAAAATTAAAACCTCTCGATTTGGCGAATAACTCAAAGATCATAAAGCTGCTCTTAAAACACGGAGCCAAGACTGTCAATGTCTACAAGGAACACAGCAAGCTCATCGGAAAGCTCTCCTCTGAGCGACCCCCACACCTTCCTTTGTTTGTGCTCATCATTGGCTATGGTGGCGTGCGGAAAGAGCACTCTGTTAAAGTCCATTCTGAGCCCAAAAGGGTTTTGGTCCATATTCCAGAAGGCAAAACCCGTAGATGGCGTCAATGCGAGGACAGTGAGGACCATACCGTACGAAGTATTAGTAAAACCAGTAGGTTTTACATAGGATTGGCAGTGGGTTTGCCCGTGTTTAGCAATATTTCAATTATTTTGACTCATGTTCAAACTGTTCTATCTCTGCAGGGAAAGGCCACATCAAGGAACTGGCTAGACAGACAGTTTATTTAGCCTTTTCTCTCTTTGTATCTCTCATTTCATAATCCATGAACATTTTAATGAATCAATATTGTCATTTTAAAAATTGCACTATTTCGACGTTTCACCGCTCTTTGTCTGACTGACTAAGTAAGTAAGTAAGTAAGTAAGTAAGTAAGTTTCTTGCCCAGCATTTGCTCCAAGTACAGCCATCTCCAGGACATTCTGCACAGGGTTTCCAAACGACTACAACCTGGATTACAAAGCGCTTCTTCAGATTTGCGATTGCTTCCACGGGGCAGATGACCTCTCAGTCTCTATTTCTCTTATACCTAGACAATTCCGCCATCTTTAATGACTCAGCAATTGCTTTGTGGCAATTAATAATAGATAGGCGTGGCTAATACACCGTGCGCCTAAAACAGTGCAGCAGTGCTTTTCCAGAGCCTGAGGTGTTGCTTTTCTTCACACTGTTCAGCTCTAGCTCCCTTTCTCTGACAGGCATGCTATATGCACTGGCTAGATATCATACTCTTAAAATGACTATCATTTAATACTGATTCGCAAATTCAACATATCAAGCAATATTACTCATTACTATATTAGTCCAGAGATATTCGAGAAAATATCTGATTAGTCCTGTCTTCTCTTCTTGAACTTCTGTACTGCCTCTTGACGTTCCACTTTTATGCATGTCATGATACGTAAACTGTACTGAAAAAGAAAGGGAATCCAACTAGAAAAACATTTGCAATGTGAAAAATTGCTAGGATTGGCCAGGGGAACCACAAAAAAGCGTGGGAACAAGAAATCAGACGAGAGCATAACTCCAATCCGTTACAACGTCATGAACATGTACAATACATAGTATATTAAATAATAGACTGTGTTCCAGATCCATCTATCAGCTTCCATCCACCACATCATTCCATGCAGGTCACCAGTACGGTCCGTGCATGTTACTACGCTGTATACCTGTGCTCATGATCAACACTGCAGGAACATCAATTCATCACAAATCATCATGATTATGTACCCCACATTCCAAAATGGATGTATAATAAATATTATAGGGATTGGTCATCACCCCACCAGTAAAAATTGTGTGATAGCGGTATATATTGGAACATGGAAAACATGGGAAAACTACCAGTACATGTGATTGACGTTGTAACGGATTGGAGTTATGCTCTCGTCTGATTTCTTGTTCCCACGCTTTTTTGTGGTTCCCCTGGCCAATCCTAGCAATTTTTCACATTGCAAATGTTTTTCTAGTTGGATACACCAAAGAGTTTGGTAGAATCATCTACTTTGATCTTGCTGGCCATGCAGAAAGAGTTTTACACGAGCCACTGTGCCATTCTGGAGAATGCTGTTCAAACCTCACCACCCATTATTATCCTCTGTGCTAAGCTTGTATAGAAAGTGAGCAGGCGATTATTGATTCCATGTATATCGTTGGTTGACCCTCGTCCAAAACCAGTGCACCAATCTGAAAGGCAAAGCACACGTGATAGTATTTGATAGCCATGCCGACCAGATAACGGCAATGGGAAAAGATCCACGAGCCAAAAAGAGCATCTTTGCCCCCATTATCAAGAAATTTCCGAAATTTGAATTAACAGGGTTCATTCCAATGGATTGCCACTTGCTGATTCAGATGATAAAAGCAAGAAAACAGATTCAGAAAAGCTCTGCTATTCTCCGCTCTCCAGAAACCATCAGCCTGAATGCTCACCTTTTTACATCTACCTTGCTGAAAACTTCAAAGATGACCTTGCAGTTTCATTGAATGTTGTTCCAAAAGCGAATACATATAGCAATCTTGAGCAAACACACGGGTCAAAGAAAATGACGAACATTCTTTCGTTCATTCCAACCACCCACACCCATCTAGTTGACATCTGTGACCAGCTAAGCAAAACTGGTCTGCTGCTATTTCTTCAAAACGAATCCTCACCTGAAAATTCATTTCTGATTTGTGACTCAACAAATTTCTCTCTGATGTCACTGGGACAGTGTTTGCTCCTGAGCACTTTCGGCAGCACTGTGATCTCGCCTAAAGTACTGGAGTGGTGCCTTTGTCCAAATTTGCTGAAGCTTTTAAGAGCTACGACATTGATATGCTGATTGCCTTCATGATACATTTAGAGCTGTGCTTTGAGATCAAAGACAAGCAAGTTCTAGAGTACATTCAGAAGATGGAGCAAGACCTAGACGACACTCGCTACCTCTTCTTTCCCGGGCTTATCAGGATAGAAACTCCCGAGCGTATGTGGGAGGAAGACTCTTCCATGAGCTACCACTTTGGATGGATACTCGAATGTGCACAAGACATCCAATTCTTTGATCCACGAAGTTTTCAGATTCTTATTCTGAGGCTATAGTGTTCACTTTTTGCCTTGCTCCTTCCAAAAAGATCAGCACAAAAAACCCTTCTCTTCAAAAATTCTGCTCCATATGGAAGAGTGGGATCTGCTGGTGCAACAATGATGGGATCACCGCACACCTCGAGCTTTTTAGCGATAAGTCTGTCATCCTCAAAATGCGATCTGAAACTCTTAAACCTGAGAGCCTTGCCCATCGCTCCAAGGTAGTTAATAAAATTCTCAAAACGGTGAAAGATGCATGTTTGTCCCAATATTGTAGTTGTGGAATCTGATCAATCCACTGGAAGTTTTCAGTTCGTCTAAAACCTTCCTCAGAGCTCACTCTGTTTAGTGTTAGAGATTTTGCTGTAGCTGTCATCTCTCAAAAAGAAGCTGTGAAATCTATTCATCGAGCTCTTTCTCTGAAACGCCTTCTCCAGTTTGAGCCGTACGCTGGTTTGGACCTCAACACTCTACAGTATATTCACAGTTACGAGAATTATGAAAGATGATCAAATTTCAAATGCTTTCATTTCTTATTTTACTAAGCAAATTTCCGATCCAAACAGTATTTTCTTGTGCAGAAAAATCCTGAGCCAATCTCGAGCTTCTAATGTCAATATTCTGCGTCAGTCCCAGACAGAAGGTGGTCCAGGCCCTTGAGACGTGGAGGAGTGAGACTGAGGGAACTTACAGCTGTCTGAAGGAGACTCTCAACAAGTACAGCGTCTTCACTGGGAGAAACCCTCTGGTGAGTGGAATTTTAATAATGTCTTGCTCAGTGGAGTAGGAACAGTTAAAAAGGTTGGGGGGCCACTTGGGTGGTGCAAAGCATCACCCAAATGGGACTGCCCCGTCGCGGAGCGCCGGAAAATTTGAGACAGGAAGCCACACCTCCTCATTATGACATCATAACTATTTGCGGCTTAGCTACAAGCTTATTAGCTCTGAACAAGAACTAAAGTCTATGTGATAGTACTTATAGGAAGCTACAAAGTATAAAATTGGTTTTAATATAATAACTCTCAAAATCCACACACACACACACACTGAAGTTTGTATAATAATTATAATTATATACACTCAAGTTGAATACCGTATTACTAGAATATTTTGTGGGCGAAAAAACCTTTGCGAGTGAGCCAAATCAGCAGAAAATTTGACCCTTTCCGAGCGTTCTGGCAAGGATCGTGTGTATACTAGTAATAATTTAGTATGCACTCTTGAAGTTTCTACATGATTTAGAAGCCCAAAGGGCTGCATGGTTGTAGTATCCTGAACGTATAGTGAGGGTTCTACTAGCCCTAAATTTCCTATTATGTAAATGCAAAATTTCTAGCGCAATGAAGTCATTAAAAACCACTGACGAGACCTTAACTATCTAGGACCTGTTTTCCATGCAGTTAAATAGCTAAGTTACTAGTTGGGCGGAGCCCGACCGTCCCTGATGGGAGGTCGGGTTTCAAGCTTATGTCAGGATTTGTCTTCGCTGAAACTATAGTTGCAGCCCAATTGAACGCTAGGTCGCCATCCCAGGCCGATCCGTCTCCAATTGAACGCTAGGTCGCCAGGTCGCCACCTAGCGTTCAATTGGAGACGGATCGGCCTGCACGGGATCGAGGCTAAGTTGAATAGGGTAAAATTGGTTAACACCCACATCAGTCATCAGTATAATAATATTCATAGAATAAAATGATTATTCATAGCTGCTTATCAGCGTGTTACATAATTCAGCAAGACAAATCCTAGCCTCGAATCCACGCCAATTAAAATACGTATTTTAATCGGCGTGGATTCGAGGCTAGACAAATCCTAGCCTAGATTCCAGGCCGCGAAGAGAAAGGCGGCCTGGTATACCTTGTATGCGCATGCGCGAAATAATTGACAACAATTTCATCATACAAATTGTGAACTATGCCTGAATAGGGTGAAGCCAGAGGAAACTCTGGTGGAAGCTCGTAGCGATTCTGACGTGCAAGTAAAAAAACGGGACAAAGTTACAAAAAGGAAGAATACGTATGACAATGTGACCACAATGGCAGCTTTTAGAGACACTAATCAAAGTAGAATAATTATGCTGCAGCAGTGTTGCTTCTTCTAGCTCTGTTTATCAAAGAGACAGTTCAAGAAGGCCTCCCAGACAGTAGAGCTGCCAGCTAGGAAGAGTGGTTGACTCTTTAATACATCAGTAGATCTTGAGTGAATATTAAACTTCCTGAGTGTCGAATTAAAAGCTTTCAGGAGTAATCATTAGCTTCTTTATCTTCAGCAATGACTTCCTGTCGAACATAAAGGCAAGATTTAGTAGCAGAAGACTTGCCTGGTCCATATTACCACAGCCTCATCAGGGGACCCACAGGAACACATCATGCCTTTCCTATAACATCTGTAGCCTTATAGTGTAGGGTGTCATTAAGTAGAGACTTGGCTTGATACAATAAAGGGCGTAAGAACTCGGTCATCTTTGCACAATACTTCATGTCCGTTACTGTCAGTAAAATAAACCGTATACTAAATAATAGTTAGACACTGTTTAGGAAGTTTCTATACGTGATTTAGAAGCCCAAAGGGCTGGTTGTAGTATCCTCAAAAAGGGGTAATCCGTGTATTTGTGGATACTGTCAGTAAAATAAACCGTATACTAATAATTAGATCATGTTTGCCATAAATACTGCAATTTGATTGGCTAAAGGAAGTGTTCTATATCCAACTTAGAAAATCATGTATACTTATTTAGAAAATCATGTACTTACTTAGAAAATCATGCATGTACTTCACTTCGGTGACCACCATGCAGGTGGGCTGCGGGGGCAATAGCGACCGTATCAGTCGTCACAACGCCATTAGAGACGTGGTCTTCAAGGCCGCTCAATCTGCCGCTCTGGGCCCCTCCATTCAGAAACTCCAGGCCTTATTGCAGAGTCTAGTGCTCGCCCTGCGGACGTCCTTCTCCCCAATTGGTCCAACGGCCGTCCAGCCGCTCTCGACGTCCACGTTATCTCTCCTCTCCAGCCCCTCACACTGTCAGTAGCTGCGCATACCCATGCAGGGCCATGCACGCTCTCTAAGTGGGAGTCCAGCGCAAGCTGGCTTCTAACCTTCAGAACTGCCGCAATGCAGGTCTGACGTGTGTCCCTCTTGTCGCTGAAACTCTTGGAGGTCTGGCCGAGGATTTCATCTCGACGATTCAAGCCATCGGCAGATCGATTCGTCTCCGATCAGGTGCCGACCGAGATACGGACACAACTAAACACCTCTTCGGCAGAGTCAGCTTGGCTTTGTGGCGGGGCAATGCGTCTATATGCTGATTCACAGAGCCCCCCCACTCTGTCTCCTGCTCTAGATGGACTCACTTAGTCATTTTTATATCTTAATTTATTTTAATTTATTCTGCCCCCACTTTGGCCTCACTCACTTTGTCATCACATGTTTCATCATTAAAAAAAAAAAAAAAAAAAAGTATACCAGGCCGCCGTTCTCTTCGCGGCCTGGAATCGAGGCTAGACAAATCCTGACATAGGCTTAAGTTACCTAGCTGCGCAGTGCACATGCCATGGCATAGATAATTTTCCTGGAGTGGTTTTCGTGGTTGAAGGTCTGATCACGAATAATCCACCGAATGAAGTGACCTTGCTTACCTGCAGTGCAAGCAGCAGTCACTTATCCACAAATGACGTGCTCAAATATTCTGTATTTTTCCCCTCGTAAATTACGTAGTAACTGTATATGCGCGCCGCCCCAATAGATTATTATTATGAATATTTTATAGCTTAATTTGAACCCTAAACTAAAGTGAAATTGGGTATAATTATATATATATATATACGTGTACCCTAAACTTAATTCTTATCGACCATAACTACAGAAACTAATTTGAAGCCCCTCACCAGGCCACCCACACATGCATGCATGCACACCCACATATGTTCTTTCAGTGCACATGCTCTTCCAACCCTATACTATACTCTTCCCAATTTTTCACAAAATGTTTTTTGCACTTGTAATTAATATAATTATAAGTAGCCCTCAAGTTGGAGGCACGTTGGAGACACAAATGTACAGCCTAAAATAAAAGCACATCACATAATATACACATGCAGGGAGACACAAACATGATATAATTCACAGTGGTATATATATAATTACAGGGACAGTAACTGATTGAATAATAATACAGACACTGTTTGAAGATAGATGACAGACAGACAGACAGACAAACAATAGTTAGTTATGCTCAAGACTGTTCTTCTTTCTTCCCCTTCTCACTCTTGCAGAGTGTCCCGAGGCTCTTCTTGACTCTCAGTGATGTCAATCTGGCCTCACAGCTGTCATGCCAACACTGCTCAATGATGCGGCTCAGAGCACGATGGGTCTGTGGCCGGGGGAGGACAATGATAATAATAATGTCTTTTACTGCCTTTTATGATAATACCAGTACTTGTATGCCATCACGATCCTTGCTATGCTGATTTAGGTTTTTCACCAGCATCATTTTCTAGTGGTATCTTCTATTGAAATTCAAGTAGCTACAGAACTTTGAACCCCTCACCACCCACACACACACCCACCCATCCACACACTCACTCACTCACACACACACCCACTCACCCCAGATCCGCTCCACCTGTTTGGGAAGGCTGGTCGTTTTTTCTCAACTACCACAACTTTCTTGACATCATCAAACGAAGGATCGATAGGGAGCACTTCAAAATACGGTAGCTCAGCCTCTTCAGCATCACCTGTGTGTGTGGGTGTGAGGTGGGTGTGTGTGTGGTGTGTGTGTGTGGTGGTCTTGTGCTTTCAGAAATTCAGAAAATCACTTGAAATTGGATCACCAGAACTCCCTAAATATATAAAAGGTCACTCTAATATTTACACTAAAAGTCTATTTGCGGTGAGTTCAACCCCGGAAGTTATGTGGTCAATTATGGCTTCATTTATGCTTTATGTGGTGGACAAGTTTACCTGGGACTTCTACATGGAAAATGTCTAACTTTTAGCTGGTTCGAGGCATATAGATAGAAGCGGTTTTTAACAAAGAATCCAATGGTATATGAAACTTCGAATTTCAGTAAAGTATGACAAGTTATGACAAATTTATGAAGGTCAAACTCAATACAAATAGACTTTAATCTAGTAAGCACATACACCAAAGACCAGCACTGGCAAACATCTTAGACCCAAATAAACCGCTGCATGGCTATGTACTGAATTAGTGCTGTCTGCCAACTGCATTCTATCTCAGTCTAATCAGATTAGTTGCCAAGTAACACACATACCCAGACAAAGCATGCACTAGTAAACTCCTCAAAATAATTTTAGGCTAGTACTATAAGTACATTAGGCAATCTTATACAGTAGGTCAAGTGATAGCATTTATAGAGGGCTTGAAAATGCATTTTACAGGACAAAAATGAGGACCACACAGTAAGCAACTAGTACACGCTTCACACACACACACACACGCCCACACATACATCCACACTCCCTTCTCCTCGCTACACGCTTCACACACACGCCCACGCATACCTCCACACTCCCTTCTCTTCGCTACACACACGCCCACACATACCTCCACACTCCCCTCTCCTCGCTACACACTTCACACACACGCCCACACATACCTCCACACTCCCCTCTCCTCGCTATCTCCCACAGAACAAGTCCAAACGAATACATATCGGCCGTTTTATAAGACGCGAAATTCTTGAAGCAAATGGATTCGTCGATTATCTCGGGAGCGAGATATCGTTTCGTTCCCACTCGTTTAGTGGGCGGGTCTTCGATGCTGTCGTTACATCGATTATATCGTAACGACAAACCGAGGTCTGCAATACAACACGAAAAATCGCTCTTGACGAGAATATTTCGACTCTTCAGATCGCGATGAGCAATCGCTGGTTTGCTCTGTGTCCGTTCCGTGCCAGTAATCTCGGTATGTAGATGGTCCATGCCACACGCTGCAGTATAGGATAGCCTCAACATAAGCTCTTCACTGAAGGTTTTCTGTATGAGTAGATCATACAGAGATCCATATTCACAAAACTCGGTTATCAGCCAAAGCTGCGTTTGCATGCCCGTGTCTTTATTGTCAGCAGCAATAAATCTCAGAATATTTGGGTGACGCAGAAGACAGGTTTGATATATTTCAACTTCGTGGAACCATGATGCTTCTTCGCGAGGATGGAATATTTTGACACCAACTTCATCTCCTTTTAGACTGCCTTTCCAGACTTCACCGAAACGTCCCTTCCCAATCAGTTCGTGTAGTGTCACCTACATGCGGCAGTAATAGAGAGAGTTAAGGTACAATCTAAAATTACCGACACAATTAACAGAAGATTGGAACCTCAATAAAAATAATAAACTAGCTGAGATGGTTGAGCTGTAACATTAGTTTGAAGTAGCCTGCAGCAGTGGTCGATAAAACTTCTTATAATCATGATGTGCCCAACATTTTCAAAGTGGTGGCTGTTTCAATATCTATTCAACACTGCACAACTTTAAGCCTTAGTACCAACCACCACCACCACCACCAACCAGTGTGGGCACATCCCTGCTGTATTCTACCAGACCACACTCTCTAACCACACCCACCTGCCCTGCTATAGAGCGCTGGACAAGGAGAGGTAGTCCAGATCCACTGCCAGAATCGTCCAGCAGCTCGTTAAGACTCGCCTCTCCGTACGAGCCAGAGTCTAGCGTCAGTGTGACTGTGGGCGTGCCTGTGGGGGGAGGGGGTGCAGTCAACACACAAACACACACACACACACACGCACGCACAGAATTAGACCACTTGAGTGTGTTTAAGCAGTTGAGCAGGGAACTATGAGCTATATAATAGTATACCATATAGATTGCTAGGATACGAATGATGTAATGTTGCTAGTTCTAGTTACTCATTGAAAAATGGAGCCTAAATAAATTAATATTAGATCATGGGCATGAGGTATCATGTGATATAGTGTCCCTCAGCCCCTGGGCTCTTTGGGACACTATAACAGCAAGAGTCTATAATATAGATATAGAGTAACCTGACTTCCTACTTCCTGTCTGAGAGCAATAACGACTATTTGTCAATAACATTATTGAGCGGCGGCTCTGATTGGTCAGTTACCATACAGGAAGTCACGTTTCCGAATACATCTGATGCAAGGCCATGCTGGGTTTGACACTCTCTCTCTTTTATAATGGACTCTTGATATTATTTTAATAACTCATGTCCATAATCTAACTAACTACTGTATAGCACGAAATTTTCGAGGGGTTTCGAGGGGCTTAATTCTCGCTGTTTTTGTGATTAGCAATCCTACAGTACATGAAAATTGTTATTTAATTATCTCCTATGACGTGCAAAGATTAAAGGCGTGGCCTGGGAGTGCTTCAGGTAAGCATGTCAACCCATAAAATTTATTCAACAAAATGCTTTTAGAGGCCATAAAATTATTCCACGAAATGTACTTAGTGCTTCAAAAATTGTGCTTTGAAAATTTCACGGCATTACGAACAATACATTATAATACAGTGCAACCCCATGTTAACAACCACCTCTGAATAAAGGCCATGCAGCTGCTATGTAACGGCCAGGCACCCAGGTCCCAAATGAACAGTTTGCGTAAAAAACAACCTCTCAACAAAGACCACCTCTGTATAAAGGCCAAAACATTGTTCCCCAAAGGTGTCCGTTATAGAGGGGTTCCACTGTTAAGTAGTATAATTTACCGGCAATGGATCCTCGGATGCGTAGAGGGCACACAACGTAGTGCATGCAGAGAATGCTCACAATGATGGTGACTATGAGCACCACCACCAAGGATAGCACTGAGATGATGGCGATAGCATAGGGAGGGGGAGGGGCATCCGTACTAGGCGCAGTGGAGGCTGCAAAGAAGGAGTAGAATCAATGGCAATAGTATGATATATACATGCACACCACACCTTGCTACATGTACTAAGTGGTGGCTTCAGATCAATCATCACACAAAATGTGCCTCTTTTATGTGGTACCACCATAGGCCTATGAGGTGGTTGTTTTTGTCTAAAGGTGGTAAGTACCAACCACCACCACCGACCAGTGTGGGCGCATCCCTGCTATGCATGCCAACTAACAGCTGCAGCCACACTATACATACATGCATGTACTGTATACCTTGTACTTTGTACTGTGGGTATATTTCATATTTCGAGGATATAAATGTTCGTGGTTTTCACTGATTAAGCATCTACCGCGAACATTTATACCCACAAATTTAATATCGCATGCATGCATGCTGCAGAAAGGCTGCTATTCCGCGAAAACCTTTCTAACGGTATTTCCCCGAAAGTTTATACCCTCGAAATATACCTGCTACTATGTACGGTATACCTCCGTATAATAATGATCATGTATACTCCTACACATGTAATTATACACAATGTACATGTAAGTACTAGACTACGTATCACCATAGCTACTCTATCTATGGTCTATCATCACACTCACTTGTTGGTGGGGGGTCTGTTATCGTGATGCTGTCCAATAACTGCCGAGTGTTGCAATTGCTCGCGTTGGTACAGCAGATCTCCACATCATTGTTACTAAGAAACTGTAAATAATAATAATAATAACGTAATTTTTTATAGAAGCCATACAACACCAACGCTAGCCTACCACGTACGTGTACGTACCATACGCCACTATCACATGACCAATCACATGACCGAACAACGCACCTTAGTGAAGAGCGTCTCACGGGTGATCCCCCCTCCACAATTAATAAGAAAATCGATGTCATCTCTCGGACAGAAGTAATAGTCACGAGTGACATTCTCTGTCCTAAAATACTCGCGAGTGATGCGACAACCAAAGGTCCTCGACTTGTTGACGTTGCATCGACCGTTAATACAGTCATCAAACAGTGGACTAGAACAACGGCAAGTGCCCAGGGGTTGCCCTGCAGAGTGTATGGGAGGAAAACGTGAAATAATGGAAATGATTGCTCAACCAGCCAAGTTGCTATGGCAGTGTAATTGTGCACAGGAAATTAGAGAATGTTTCTGGTGTGTCATATAATTAGTGTGTGTGTGTGTGCACAGTGTAGAATTAATAATGGTGTAAGTTACTGCTAGAGAAGTAGAAGAAACTAACTAGAAATAATGTAATATTAATATTACTAATACTGTATTACTAGAAGTATTACTAGTCTAAGAATGTTTTGCGAGGAGGGTTGATCAATTCGCAAAAATAAAATCGCAAAACATAAATTAGTATTGCCAGAATGCAATAGTTAGATCGCCAAGGGTCCTGATTTGGCTCATTCTTCACTCGTAAAATATTCTAGTAATACTCAAACACTGTATGCTAGAACTCAGTACGATATTATGTGTTGTACACGTATGATTTTAAATGTTGATCAACGTGCCAGTGGGAACAAGCGATTGACCTTATTACTACCACCATCTACCGTATAGCGGGTATATTTTGTGGATATAAATGTTGTGGTTTTCGCTGATCGAGCATCTCTACCGCGAACATTTATACCCACGAATTTAATATCACATGCATGCATGCTGCAGAAAGGCTGCTATTCCGCGAATATTAAATCTGCGAAAACCTTTCTAACGGTCATTCCGCGATGATTTATACCCTCGAAATATACCCGCTATACGGTATTGCATGCAGCTAGCTGGAAATTATGTAATGGTCTCCTAGACACACTGTTGTGGTTGTCACTCCACTAGACAATTAAAAGTTGTGTACAGACATTCAGGCATTTGCAAAAATGGCTTCACAAATAACAAATTTAGGGGTAGAGCATGCTTCAGATCACCATGCAGCCTAATAAGAATAAAGTTATTATAATATTAAAATGCAAGGCTAAGTACTGTGAAAAATTGACCACACACACAAACGCACACACACACTGCACACACACGCACACGCACACGCACGCACACACGCACGCACACACACACAAACGCACACACACACTGCACACGCACGCACACACGCACGCACACACACGCACACACACACACACATACACCCACACACACACACTGACTGGTTTATGCTACATACATGTACGCTACATACATAATGTACAGTACATGTGTAGGTGTGATTCAGAGCATGGGTTGGTCACCACGCTAATAAGGTATCCAAACACTGCAGCTGTTATCACGACATTTTATAATTGACCGATTAAAATGTCACACACCTCATACCAAACTTGAGCAATGTAGAGACCTAGCTATTAAAATGTATTTATTCAACATTCCAAGACCAAAATATCATATAATTATACGCTTCTAAAGAAACAAATTTGAGCGAATTTGCAGTTGTGAAACCTCATACACATATCCTTCCATAACACTGTACTGAGCCTTTCAAAACAAGTACCTGGGGCGTTGTGTGTGTCCGAATGCACTTGCTGGAAACCAAACCTAAAGGATTATTGCCATTCTAGCTAGTCAATAAAATTAATGGAAAATTAGTTATTTTTATACAACTGTTTTATATAGCTCGATCTACTTATATCTCGCCTTATATTCAACAAGTTAAAAGTATTTCACTAAGATGACAGTGGCACCTTTATTGCTGTTGTTACAGTATAAATGTACACATGACTAAATGTGTGTACTGTAGAACTGTCATAGAAGTGAGCCGCAGTGTAAAAAGAAAATGGCAGCTGAGTATACGCCACGAGACAATTAGTGATGGCATATCTAAACTATCACACAGCTCACAGGTGGGAGAGGCCACCCGTGTCCTAGTTACCATGTAAAAACACTTTTAGCACATCTTGTGACACGTACATCACTAGCTTGTGTATTGTGTCAACAAAAGTTGATTCTGCCAGAATTACCCAGTTCTACAAATTGCTTTAATAGATACACCCATTACGTCATACCAATAATTATACACTGTTTTTAGGTGATGCCAAATCGCTGCTACTACCCTCAACAACCAAGTAATGCATGATACTGAATACTTATATAAGCTTAAATGGATGCGTTGACCGATATGTGTGGTACTAACTAACTAACATCTAAACATTTATATCCATGGTGTACATTTTGAGAACGTTGTGTTTATTTGATGACAAGTGAATTCATCCTTGACCAAATGATTTTGTTTATAAAGTATCAATGACTAATAAAAAACACAAAGGGATTACTGAATTGTCCCCTCTCTATATAGCTAGTCAATCAATGGCTTAATAGTTAATTTAATATTTTATACAACTGTTTTTATAGCTCTACGTAAATGCATTCATATCTCACCTTGTGTTTGCCCCAGGAGTAATGTCATCGTGCAGGCTACTAGCACACAGGCACAGAGCGTTGTCTTGTTCATGTTAGCGAAGTCAGTATACCTTAGGTATAGTTAGTAGTCCACTCTCTTTCTCTCTCTCTCTGCGCTGCCAAGCTAGCTAGCTGTGACAAGCTTTTGTGGACAGAACAAAGAATGCTGTACAATTAGCCACAGAAGGAAGCGAATACACTTCCTGAGCTAGCCTAGGGGGCGGGGCTGATATTGATGGTTGTGGCTGTGAAGGAATTTCCCTACTCATTCCCCAACAAGCTAGCTAGCTAGCTTTGTGTGTTCGTTCTAGTTCTACTCGACCTTCAGCGCAGTATGAGAGTGCTTATTGTGACAGCCTTGCTCATCGCTTTGAGCTCCGTCTCAGGTATCTACTATAAATTATACTAGATTATATTAGCCTAGACAGAGGGGCTTGCATAAAAATGTTGTTGTTTTATTATTCTACCTACTGATATTATAGTAGTCTCTCTCTTTTGTGTGTACCAGTACAGTATAGTTAAGTCAGGTAGGTAGCTTACCCGTACAAAAGGTATCCGTGTGTGTGTGTCGTTAATCTAAAGCATTATGGAATGCATGTTGATGGTTAGACTGGCGGCGACAGTCGCAAACTACCTATAAGTCACTTGTCTCTGCTGCAACGAGCATTGCAGCCTATCAGATTGCTCAACGTCATATTAGCCCGTACCCGCACTTACACTTCAGGGGATTCAGTACATTCCATAGTAGTAGCTAAATCTCGTAGAAAAATTTAACCACATTATCTATAATGATATTCATGTTTGGTAGTATAGTATCGTATGATCTATACACTTCCGCTGAGACAAGTGACTTATAGGCAGTTTGCCAGTCGCTCGCGCTCGGGCGGCTGTCGCTGCCAGTCTAGTTGATGGTCCTCCCTTGTCTCTGTACACTATACTATACTACTTGGCCTGGCCGCTTGTGTAGTTACGATGGTGTAATTATGCTGTGTGTGTGTTTGTTCACGGGTACATTCCAACCACATTCATTGAATATTGATTTGAGTCATGTCCTGTCCTGTGAAGAATTCTGTCTATTGTTTAATACACAATGTTTAGCCCCTCCCCCTTCTACTCATGTACAATACTTAGCCCCTCCCACTATCACACCCCCTGCAGGTACGACGCTCGAGGTGGGTTTTCTACAAACCACGTACACGGTCATGGAGGGGGAGGACGCTGTCATAACGTTCGGCCTTCTCACCGACCCTACCCTTTTAACGGCAGATGACTTTGCGGTCATTGATATTGAAGTAGTCGCGGACACTGCCACTTGTGAGTCTACATGCACTTACGATATTTGTGCTCAATCTCGATCGGGGAATTTACCATTTCACACACACACACACACACACACACACACACACACACACACACACACACACACACACACACACACACACACCCACACACACACACACACACACACACACACACACACACACACACACACACCCACCCACACACACACACACCCACACACACACACACACACACACCCACACACACACAGCCTCTGTGGACTACGACAGCTCGGGTTCGGCTAGCGGGTTCTACTTTATTGCTGTGGGCGGGGCCACCAGCTCGTTCACGATACCCACCACCCTCGATACTGAAATCGAAGGCAGTGAGAGTTTTGTAGTCAGACTGGCTTTCAGTCAGGGCGTGGGAGATGTAGCAGGAGATTTTACAGTAAGGGAATCAAACCGTCAAGCAACTGTGATCATTCAAGAGCCCAGCGGAAATGAACGTACGTAAAAGCGTACGTGTTGCCTTGGTAACCTTGTCATTGAACATTTATTCAACACATCCTTTTGCCAACTTCATGTTATAATTATGTATCAACATTTTTAGACAGCATTGCCGTCAGAATTATAATAATACTAAGTAGCATTTAGTAGAAGACAGACATTCCGTTGCATTTAGTGATTCGTTTCTCCCTGTGTGTATACTTGTGTATGGTCTCTAGCTGTCACCCATTGCAAGGGCAGACCAACAGTAGCTAATTAACTACGTAGCCACTTATTTAAACTTATTTAGCCACTTATTATGTTGTTCTGACACCATCTTATCCCTCCCCTACCCTAACCCAGAGCAACAACTGATCTGCTTCTGTTATGACAACTTTTCACTGTTACCGTGTGAACGCGATGATAACAATACCTGTACGATCAGTACTGGTCAATGTGTGGCAGAGTTCACCATATTTAGGGATGCAGTCACTGATGAGTATGCAGTCAGTGAGCAGTATGGTTGCTTTGATTTGGAACAATTGAGAGTAATTGATGTTTGCAGTGGATTATTCAATAATGATAATAAATTATTTCTGTGCTGTGATGATGAAAACCAATGCAATCGACAGTTCATTGGACGGAACCCCTTCACCACACCACCTCCAGGTGAGGCACACACCCCATGCACACACACACACACCCACACACCCACACACACACACGCAGTAACCACAGAAAGTGGCACAGAGGGCAGTAGTATGGTGGTCCAAATCGCAGTCCCCATCTCAGTTGTCGTTCTACTAATGGTTGTCATAGTAACTATTGTAATTGCCGTAATAATCATCCGTTGCCGTAAGAAACGTATGGAACAAGCTCATAGAGGAGACGGTGTCGACAACAAAGTATTATGTGACCTGAAAGTTGCATTCCCATTGGACGAATACACTGACCCCTTCGGTAGCGGGTTCAGTATGTCACATCTAAAACTTGGAGAATCGATTGGCACCGAACGATGCGGACAAGTGTTGCTAGGCGACTATCAAGGGGAAAAAGTAGTCGTAAAAAAATTCTAATATTAATCTTTTTGCTTGTACCGATATTATAGTAGTCTCTCTCTTTGTGTGTACCATGCATTACAGTATAATTAGAGGTAGGTAGCTTACCCGTACACATTTTTTTCTTTATTCCTCCAATTACTACTGTCATTGAACGATTAATACAGTATTTTATCTATTGTGATAAAAAAGAAAAAGGAGACCCTGTGTAGAGGCTATATCTGAAACACAAGCTGTTATCAGTACATTAAATTTTTATACTGAATTGACAGATTAAAATGTCGCTCACGCTTCATATATATACCAAACGCAAAAATAATGTAGAGACCGACCTACTATACTATGATTTGTTCAACATTCAAAGACGTACAATTATACGCTTAATAACAAATGAAAAACGAAACAAATTGGAGTGAATTTGCACCAGTGAATTAGTCCTACATACACAAGCCTTTCAAAAGAAGTGGCCCAAATTACAAGTACCTGGCCCAGTGCATTGTGCAAAAAACATTTTGTGAAAAATAGGGAAGAGTAAGGTTGGAAGAGCATGTGCACTGAAGTAACAAAAAGTTCAAAAACAAGATTGTGGGTTGGTATAGTCTTGCATGCTCCAACTAGTTGGGGGTGGGGCACGATCTTTCACAGTTTGGTCCAGCACTACTTCTCGTTACACCTCTTTCTTTATTTGAGACGCTCGATCACCTATTTGACCATCAACTTGCATGTGTTTCTACATAAGAATGACGCATTTGAATGAGGCTTTTTCAAATTAACGTTTCTTTCTGTCACAGCACCGAAACACATGGTGTAAAATTAATATTAAATTTGAGACTCTATACGGATAATCAAGGTTCCGGATAATGGAGGGCCGGATAATCGAGGTTCTATACTGTACTACAATTTTTATTATAATAATTCTGCAAAATGCATGGATACGCTATAGTAGCATAATTATTATGCTAACCTAATGTGTGCCCTGTATTATAGTACTTACAATAGCGTGTACAAATAAGACTAATATTATACTAATGCAAGTGACAGAGTATACATTTCTCTTAAATGACAAAATCGATGTACTTTCCTGCAGCTCCAGTGGTAGTTCATTCCATATAGATATTGCTTTTGGAAAAAAGAGTTCACATATATGCATTTGTCCAGCAAATTGGTCTTTCAATCTGTATATTTTTTGTGCTTCTTAGATTGAGAGGGCATACTCTTCTTTCCAGTGGTGGATCAGGGAATTTAAAGTTACCATTTACCATAATAATTATAGGTACACTCATACGTCATAACAATAAAAGTAGTTTTGTTAGGTGCCCTCAACAACTAAGTATATAATGATACTTAAACTTAAATGGATGCGCTACCAATAATTATGTAGGGCACTATAACTAAAAATTTATATCCGTACATTTTGAGAACGTTGTGTGCTTATTTGATGACAAGTGAATTCATCCTTGACCAAATGATTTTGTTTATAAAGTATCAATGACTAATAAAAAGCACAAAGGGATTACTGAATTGTCCCCTCTGCTATAATTATAGCTAGTCGATCAATGGCTTAATAGTTATTTTAATATTTTATACAACCGTTTTTATTCATATCGCACCTTGTGTTTGCCCCAGGAGTAATGTCATCGTGCAGGCTAGCACACAGGCACAGAGCGTTGTCTTGTTCATGTTAGGGAAGTCAGTACATACCTTAGTATAGTAGTCCACTCTTTCTCTCTCTGCCAAGCTATAGCTGTGACAGCTGTTGTGCACAAAACATGCAACAAAGAATGCTAGCCACAGCCGGAATTATTTCGTCACCAACCAGATCAACAACCTAGCTCATCTTCGTCTATTATTGACCATATCTATCTCACTGACAATCCAAAACTTCTGTCCTGTAAAGTCGGCCCACTGCTTAATGTGGCTGAGACATGCACATGCACAACATCATATTCGTCTCATTGGACACCAGCCCACCCCCCCCCCGCCAAAAGTGCTAAAGCTCCTTGCAGGAAATTTTGGTAGGAATATCCTCACAAGCTCTCTCTCAGATATCGATGTTGACCTCTTTTGGTCTACCTGCATGGTTCAATGTATTCATGGCAACTATATCCAAGCTTATATTGCAAAACGATCTCCCTCCAAAAATAAGCTGCCGTATAGAACAAAATCTATCATAAAATTGAAAGCCCGTCTTTACAGGAGAGCAAAAGGCTTAGACACTCTCCAATCGTGGTCCAAATACAATAAATGCAGAAACAACTTGACCAGTGCCCTTCGATCGTCCAAAAAAGACTTTTTCTCAAATCTCGCCAAAAACATCCACTCCCAAAGGCATATCAAAAACTGTCACCAAACCATCAGAGGATTCCATGCACCCCAGATAACTCACAAAAACCACTCAGCCGAAAACCTATTATATCGAGAAGGCAAATCTTGCATCTTGTTTCTCTAAACCCTCACAGCCGTTGCCTATCCCATCACCAACCACTCAAGCAATCCCCCTTCTATCCATATAGACTGCTCTGTTTCGAAGGTAGAAGAACTACTACTACACTACAAACAAAACACTGCTTCCGGACCAGATGGAATCTCTAGCATTATGTTAAGGAACACTGCCAGCTCCATAGCACCCCAACGGTCTACACTGTGCACAAGGAAAAGTCCCTTCGGCCTTGAACGTCTCAAATGTAACCCCAATCCACAAAGCTACATGGAGATAAATCTGATGTTTCTAACTATAGACCAATTTCATTGCTGTCCTTATAGTATCAAAGGTTCTCAAGACAATTGTTCACAATCAAATATCTATAACATCAAACAAACTTCTCTCCATGCAATTATAACAACCAATTTGGTTTTAGGTCAGGTTTTTCAACTTTGGATGCACTACTTACTTTCACAAATGACTGGCACCAATTACACTATCAAAAAACAGACAATTAGTAGGAGCAGTTCTTCGATCTTCGTAAAGCATTTGACTCTGTCCCCACAATCAGATCATTAAATCACTCTCAAAACTTGGTATCTCGGGTCCACTGCTAGTTTGGCTCTCAGACTACCTATCAAACAGAAGTTAGAGAGTCGTCCTGAAAGGTGCATCCTCAACATCGTGTTGTGCAACGTCTGGAGTCCCTCAAGGTTCTATATTCTGGGACCCCTATACTGTTCATTATTTTCACGGACTCGCTGAATGAATTAAAGTTCTGCCCCGGAACCAAGCTAATACTATATGCTGATGACATCCTCCTTTATACACAGCACATAATTTCAGATAACAACCTCACTCAGCTCCAGCAAGACATTAGCGCAGTCCACAACTGCACTCTATACATGTATATACGTATACAATGGTCTCCTTCTAAACCAACAACAAAAACCCATGTTTCCATCACAAGGTCTATATGAATGTGATCCCCCACTCACCCTCTCAATTTCAAACCAGCAAATCCCCTGTTTCAAGTAAGAATCTGTCCTGGTCTCAGCACATTACCAACACTTGTGAGGACATCCAAACAACAATTGGGATTGCTCCACAGGAAATTAAAAGACGCATCACAGAATCAAAGCATACAATTTACAGGAGCTGTGCTACCTAAACTTGAATACTGCGCCGCATCATTATAGGACCCCCATCAATCAACACTCGCCAAGAAACTGGCCAATCATTAATTTTGCATGTCTGCAAAATCATAACTGAAGAATGGAAATCTGACATATCTCTCTACTTAATAAACTCCACTTCAAATCACTTAAAGACCGCAGGAATATCCAAAAACTTAAAGCATGCTTCAAAATCATCAACAACAAATCCTGTATTCCTCTCACTATCTTCTCACCCCACCCATCCCCTTCTCCCCGTCATCCTGCACACAACCTAGTCTGGGGGCCAGACCTAATAGCTCGGGGGCAAAATCAAGAGAGCTAGGGAACCTCATCCCACAAACATTCCTTTTTTCTGGACGTAATACCAAACTGGAATTCTCTACCACCAGAAGTTATCAATAGCTCCTCTGTTTCATCACCATTAGCATACCCTTGGTTATGCAAGAAGGAAGCAAATACACTTCCTGAGCTAGCTAGGGGCGGGGCTGATATTGCTGGTTGTGGTTTTATCCTGTGAAGGAATTTCCCTACTCATTCCCGGATATGATCCCAACAAGCTAGCTAGCTAGCTACCTTTGTGCGTTCGTTCGTGTCTTGGATAGTTCTACTCGACCTTCAGCGCAGTATGAGAGTGCTTATTGTGGCAGCCTTGCTCATCGCTTTGAGCTCCGTCTCAGGTATCTACTATAAATTATACTAGAGGGCTTGCTAATTAATATTGTTTTAATAAGTGTTTTACTTTGGCTTGTACTATTATAGTAGTCTCTCTCTTTTGTGTGTACCAGTACAGTATAGTTAAACGAGGTAGGTAGCTTACCTGTACAAAAGGTATCCGTGTGTGTGTGTGTGTGTGTGTGTGTGTGTGTGTGTGTGTGTGTGTGTGTGTGTGTGTGTGTGTGTGTGTGTGTGTGTGTGTGTGTGTGTGTGTGTGTGTGTGTGTGTGTGTGTGTGTGTGTGTGTGTGTGTGTGTGTGTGTGTGTGTGTGTGTGTGTGTGTGTTGTGTGTGTGTGTGTGTGTGTGTGTGTGTGTGCGTGCGTGCGTGTGTGATGTGTGTGTGTGTGTCGTTAATCTGAATGCATATTGATGGTCCCCCTTGTCTCCGTACACTACTTGGCCGGCCGGCCAGGCTGTTTATGTAATTATGTAATTATGCTCTGTGTGTTTGTTCACGGGTACATTTCAACTACATTCACTGAATATTGATTTGAGTCATGTCCTGTCCTGTGAAGAATTCTGTCTCTTGTTTAATAGGAGACAGACATTCCGTTGCCTTTAGTGATTCGTTTCTCCCTGTGTGTATACTTGTGTATGGTCTATAGCTGTCACCCCTTGCAAGGGCAGACCAACAGTAGCTTGCACCAGAGGAGGTCCGACAACCGTGCGCCTAACATTAATGTTTGCTGAATCAGCATTTTCATAAAACTTGCCTTTAGAGGTAGGTGTTGCACTCTTCTTAGACTTAGCCCTCTGTCTTGTATTGTTAAGTCTAGTTTTAGTAATAGGAGCTCTAACTCTCCTGTAAAGGCAAGTTTTATTAAATGCTGGTTCAGCAAATATTAATTCTAGGTGCACGGTTGTCGGACCTCCTCTGGTAGCTACATAGCCACTTATTTAGCCACTTATTATGTTGTTCTGACACCATTTTATCCCTCCCCTACCCTAACCCAGCGCAACAACTGATCTGCTTCTGTGACAACAACCTTTCACTGTTACCGTGTGAACGCGATGATAACAATACCTGTACGATCAGTACTGGTCAATGTGTGGCAGAGTTCACCATGTCTGGGGATGCAGTCAGTGAGAATTATGGTTGCTTTGATTTGGAACAATTGAAAGTAATTGATGTTTGCAGTGGATTATTCAATAATGATTATAAAAGATATATGTGCTGTGATGATGAAAACGAATGCAACCGACAGTTCATCGAACAGAACCCCTTCACTACACCACCTCCAGGTGAGACACACACCCACACAGCCCATGCACACACACACGCACACACACACACACACCCACTCACACTCACACACACACACACACACACACACACACACACATCACACACACACACACACACACACACACAGCCCATGCACACACACACACACCCACACAGCCCATGCACACACACACACATACACACACACGCACACACATACACAGTAACCACAGAAGGTGGCACAGAGGGCAGTAGTATGGTGGTCCAAATCGCAGTCCCCATCTCAGTTGTCGGTCTACTTTTGGTTGTCATAGTAACTATCGTAATTGCCGTAATAATCGTCCGTTGCCGTAAGAAACGTATGGAACGAGCTCGTAGAGGAGACGATGTCGACAATGAAGTGTCATGTGACCCGCAAGTTGCATTCCCATTGGACGAATACACTGACCCCTCTGGTAGCGGATTCGGTATGCCACATCTAGAGCAGCGAACAGTTGCTCGTAGCATAAAACTTGGAGAATTAATCGGCACCGGACGATACGGACAAGTGTTGCTAGGCGACTATCAGGGGGAAAGAGTAGCTGTAAAAAAATTCCTCTCAATTGATGGTCAATCCTGGCAGAGGGAGACCGAGATCTACACAACTACACTGCTTACTCACGACGCTATTCTGAGGTTCATCGGCTGTGATATGATCTCAAATAACGGAGCCACAGAACTCTGGCTGATCACACAATATCATCATCACGGTTCTCTATTCGATTACCTCAACAAGAAAGAACTGACTGTGAAAGATCTAATGCTAATGATGACCTCCATTTGCAGTGGACTTGCTCATTTACATACCGAGTTGTTTGGTACCATCAAAAAAGGCGCCATTGCCCATCGCGATATTAAAACCAAGAATATTCTAGTCAAGAATGATCTACGGTGCTGTATTGCAGACTTTGGTCTAGCTGTCCTTAAGGGGAATGATGAGAAATTGAACCTTCCCAAAAATCCCAAGCAAGGTACTAAGCGTTACATGGCCCCGGAGATATTGGATGAGTCTATCAACGCGACTTATTTCGAGTCCTTTCAGCACACGGATATCTACGCCCTGGGGCTGGTATTCTGGGAAATGTGCCGGAGAATGAGTGGTTCTTCTGGTGGTGAGTGGGCGTGTGTGTGGGTGTGTGTGTGTGTACAAGTAATGGCTGTTTTCAATTCTCCTGCAGCCACAATTGTTAATGCACACAATTGCCTCTTTTATAGCCTAATATTAGGCCTAATTGGTATGTGTGTGTTAGTGGGCGTGTGTGTGTGTGGGCGTGAGTGTATGTGTGTGTTTCATTCCTCGGTTACAATTAATTTAAGGCACATAATTACACCGTAGTACCAATATGGTAAACTAGGCCTAAGAGGTGGTTAGCATCGACCATCACCGACCACATCACTGTTAGCATCTACCATCACCGACCACATCACTGTTACTGTATGTATAATGACATTTCCCCCCCTGTAGGACCAGCGTTGGACTATGAACCTCCATTCTACAGACTAGTTCCACCAGACCCAAGCTTTGATGAGATGAAGAGAGTCGTGGTGATAGAGAAGCGACAACCATCCATACCTCCTAGGTGGAGACAGGATCAGGTGACTGTCTGTCTAGACTGTGTTTGGGTGGCTATCTTTGAGGGCCCGTAACTTACTCTAGAGTGTCCAATTTTAAAAATAAAAAGTTTATTTTGTAGCTCTTAGGGAGCTCTTAGACTATCAGATGGTGTGTTTAGACGGACAGTCAGTGGATGTGCCTAAAATTTTCGAAGTAGTGGCTGTTTTCATAAACTTCAATCTCAGTTTCACACCCAAAATTGCCTCAATAGCCTATGTTATGTGGTAGACTCGGCCTAAGAGGTTATCCAGAGGTGGAAAGTACCAAACAATATATCGTATAGCACGAAATTTTCGAGGCACTTATATTTCGTGGAATGGCCTCTAAAAGCATTTTGTTGCACAATGTTCAGGGAATGACTGCTTACTGGAAGCCACGCCTTTAAATCTTTGCACGTTATAGCAGATAATTCTAATTAAAGAACAATTTTCGTGGGCTTAATTTTCGTGTAGGATTGCTAACCCACGAAATCTGCTAAAAATTAAGCCCCTCGAAAATTTCGCGCTATACGGGGGTGGGGGGAGGTTAACTAATTTTACCAATTATGAATAATGTTGAATAATATGAATTTGTTGTTTGTTGAAAATTCAGTAGCGTACGTCCACCTGTTATCACCACCCAAAGTTTGAACCTATGACCTTGTGTTAATTAATTTTACTTCCTTACACACACACAGCTTCTCAAGAATCTCCTTACTCTGATGCGTGATTGCTGGAGCTACAAGAGTGACGGACGACCAAGTGCAGTCTACCTCAAGAAGAAGCTCAACAAGTTATGCCAAGAAGACAAACTTGATTACGAGAAAACCATTGAATAAGTACTGTACCCTGAACTCTCATGATCAAACATTCAATTTTCCTGCACTTTTTTTTATTGTAGTGTCTAAGCAATCTATTATAATAATTATATCCAGTACTGCATTCATTATAATTATATAAAAATTAACTTGTTCATTTTAGCAAATAATCTGTTAGCAAACCCTCCAATTTTATACTGCGCATGCGCGAACATGAGGTATCCCTGTCACATGGAGCTAGGTAAAATGGCCGCTCTGTACTAAGATATCTTCGTTGTCCAGCCTTCGCGAGGCCCCTCCAGTCCGTATACTAGCTACACTGTATCAGGTAAGAGGCCCGCCCTACTAGTGAGCTAGCGTGTGTGCTGTGATCGCTTGTGTGTAGGTTGCTAGAAGAAGTTATTTACACGCTAAGGGCCAATATTATCTGCAAATATCGTGCTCTACATTGTGATGTCGAGTACGTATGTACTTGTTTCCTCTCTGTCATGTATTAAACTTCTAATATATTTGTTCAATAGTTTAAAATAGTCTCGGGTGTGTGTAATTTTAGATTCATAGCGCTATAAATATAATTAACATAATTATACGTGTATGTATGTACGTACGAGTAGAGATCATGATTGACCCTCCACACACACGCACACGCCCCCACACTCACAGATCTACTGATTAATGCTCATAATGGATGCCTTTCCTGGTAAGTTAGTTTGTACGTTTCACTCCCATCACAATGTATGTACGTACACGTATATTTGCTTGTCAGTATGTGTAAACCTACCTCGACCCATGTTTGTCCTGGGCATTTACGCTTGTGCGCATATGAATAGTTCGTACGTCACTGTCAGGAAACTATCAACAACTTGAGATCTTAATTAGTCATTTTTAGTTTTTTTTCGGCCCTTTCAGAATTACTATTGTATAAATCACCTTCTACATAATTTTACGTACTTATGTATATTTACGAATATTGCTTGTCACTATATAACCCACCCCCCTCAGATCCCGCTCTGATTGGTCAGGCTTTTGTCCGCCAGTACTATACACAGATGCACAAGGACCCATCAGAAATGCATCGGTTCTATATAGCGCACTCCTCATTTGTACATGGCGGTTCAGATATTGGGAGCGAGGAACCTGTCATCGGACAAAGTGTGGGTGTGGTTTGACCTTTGTAACCCTTTATCAATAGGGAATGTTGTTCATTTTGTCCCGGAAAAAGTTATGTAGTTTATACTCTCGAAATATATACCTGCTCTACAATAACCGTCTCTTCATGTATATAATTATTGCGTATATGTCCTTCGTCTTACAGAAACAAAGCCCTAGCTAACCTGATCTCTGTATATTATGTCCCTATATAATTGTGTGTCCCTCGTCCATTTATACAGGACATTCATGAAAAGATCATCTCGCTGGACCTACAGCAGGTGCATGCTAAGATCAAGCAGGTTGACGCCCACTCCACGCTACAGAACGGAATCGTTGTACAGGTAAAATAATGGCTACTGTATTAATTTTTATATTACCTTATCAACGTGACAAGGGTCAAAGTTTATTACACGTGTGGCCTCGAGCCATTATTTGGTAAGAGAGTCGTCGTGATAATTATGCCTCGGTGTGCATGCGCAAGTGAGGTATACGGTAGTGTGTTTGTGTGTCTGTGTGTGTGTGTAGACTGCTACAGCTGCTCAAGGATGAATCAAGTGCAAGTAAGAGTTTCTATAGGCTTCTAGTCATTTTACTTGGATTTATATCGTGGATTTGCAAAATAATGCTTCGTTCTCGAGTTATGCCTAGTTTTGCTTACTTGGAATGCCATTGCAGCCTTTTCAGAAGAGCACGTAGCCCTACTTATTTACCGAGTGTTACTACTCCACTTAGTACTTAGCTCTGCACTAGAACGCTAGCTATTGGGTAGCTGCAAGAGTGAGAAGAGAGCTGCAAGGCTCTGCTGATGGCAGCCATTAATTTTAGACTTGAACTTTTGGCATCGATCGTTTTTAACAACAATCATGGTGGATCATTACCCACTCTTTGAGTTTGCATGCAGCAAAATAATTATTGCAAAAATGTTCATCAGTATAAAAGCTATTAGTAGCTTATATTATATAGCTTTGGCATCTCCACCGAGGCATCAGCACCCGCGGTGCTTTCACTATGATAGCATGAGTCCTCGTATTTCATGGCTGTTCGCCCTCGTGCTTGTGTCTGTATATTCAATAAAACACTGGATTGTTGTGCTCTTGTAACTTTAGTTCGTACTGTACAATTGCATGTACTGTGTCACTATATAACTGCCGTGTTGCTATGGTAACCTGACAGGTGACGGGAGAGCTGTCCATCAAGGGTCATCCGATGAGAGCTTTTGTGCAGACGTTTGTGCTGGCTCAGCAAAAAGAAAAAAGCTTCTACGTTCACAACGACATTTTCCGTTACCAAGACGACGACCTTGTCAGCGAGAGCGAGACCAATGAAACTCCAGGTGGGCTCTAATTAGAGTATATAATAGGTTCGTCATGCGTCTATTTGTTGCCTCCACAGAGAATCCCGAGAACACTCTTCACACAGAGCCGACGGAAAGCTGTGAGTTTCCTCCGAGTGTTGGGGCGGGTGGTGATGCTGGTGGTGTGGGCGGTGAGACTTACGATGGCGTAACTGCTGAGGTCGGCAATTCTGTCATCGTAACCGAAGAGCCACCGCAGGAGGTGGGAACAGGAGCCTGGGACCAATATGGTGGGTGTGGGTAGCCATTTTGTGTGTGTTTTGTCGTGCTCACACTGTTGTATGGAATGTGGTTACACACCCACACACACCCACACAGATTCGCTGGGGGAGGTGGCAACTGTGAATGGTGTGGATACGCCCACTCAACCACCACAAGAGTTCCCGAGTGCAACAGAGCCAGTGGAGGTCAGACAAGACGAGGAGACGTTCCTCTCGGCAGAAGTACCTGAACAAGACAACAAAGGTTTGTTTTATACAGTCTACCATAATTATAATAAGGTATAAACGTTTGCAGAAAGACCGTTAGAAAACTAGGATTTCGCAAAATAGCAGCCTTTTTTGCAGCATTTTGGATATTTGTCGTTTATGTTCGTGGTACATGGTTATTTTTTACCCTCAAAATATCTCGCTATACGGAGTAATAATAAAATTTTAGCCTAGTTAATTTGAACAAGTACGTACGTGTTAGCAGGCCATCCTCTATACTACCGTATAGTGATAATAGCATGTGTTTGGACCTGTGTTAGCAGGCCACCTCTTTATCACAGCCACTGTTGGTCTGCCCCAGGGCCACCACTATACATGTAGGTTAATTTCACTGAAAAATAATATTCATTCTGTAGCTAGCGGACTGTGTTTATCGTCTTTTCCTTTGTAGCCTCCACTTGGGCGAGTCGATTGGCTCAGAATCAGTCGTCCAATAGACCACTCAACAGTACGGTCAGTTCAATATTACTTTTAGTTGTCAACATTTAATTGTTTTGTGTGTATTATTCACTGTACTACACGTATAAGACCCAAGTTCATTATAGTACACATGTATCTCCCCACACACCTGCCCACACACACACACATCACCTGCCCCACACCACACACACACAGGCTATCTCCACGTCTCAATCCCTCCCACAGAGAGACCCTCGGCCGAGACGGACGGATAACAATCGACCCCAGACACAACCTTTGACCTCTGCCCTCAAGGACAAGAAGCCCCTCATGCGTGACATCCCGGACAGCTGTCAACTCTTCGTGGGGGGCCTACCAGCAAATACAACAGAGGCGGAGCTTCGACAGCTGTTCGATCAATTTGGACCAGTTGGAGACATTCGAGTAAATCCGAAAAATTTCGCTTTTATTGTTTTCACTAATCCAAAAACGGTGACGGATTTGATGGCCAACCACAAAAATTCACTTGAGATTCGTGGAAAGCAATTGAATATCGAGGAGAAGCGATCATCTCGTGGGGGTGGGCGTGGTGGGTCAGGTGATCGAGATCGGAATAGAGGGGGTGGTTTTGGCGGTGGCCCCGGGGGAAATAAGCCCAGAGGAGGAGGCGGAGGTGGAGGCGGGGGAAAACCTCCAAAACGTTAGGTGGAGAATTGTCGATCGAGATATTTGGTGAAATGGAACTCGATAGATGAACGTAATAATAAATTTGAACTCTTAAATCATACTATTTGTCACGGAATTGTTCTATGTATGTGCTTATTGTGTACATTTTGTTCTGTGTGCAGTGGCATATACTGTATTTTATTTAATGAGTAGGTGATGCTTTGCAGAGTGGATTTTTGCACACGTAATGTTAATTCTATCATTGTTAAGACAACATGTGATTATTGTTGAAACAAAACTTAGTACATGTACTAGGACATAATAATTATACTGGTATACATAATTGGCAATGATCGTTCCACCAGGTGGTCATGAATAAATAATTATAAACGATTCTTTGCCAAGTCTATAATGAAGAGACAATTAAGGCAAAGATCGTTCTGTAATATCTAGCATTTGCAACCAGTGGATATATACCGTATAGCGGGTATAAATGTTCGCGGATTGAGCCTGTACCGCGAAAATTTATACGTACGAAAATTTATATCTTATTAAAATGTAGGCGTGTTCAGTATTATTGACCACACCTATCGATAAAAAGGGGAAAAGGCTGAAAGAAGCTAGGCCTGGATTCGAGGCTAACGGTGTGGAGGTACAGCGCTGCATGTTGATGTGCGCATGCGCCAAAAGGCTGGAACTCAGACCACAAAAATAAAATCCGCGAAATCCTTTGTAGAGGTCCATCCGCGAAAATTTATACCCTCGAAATATACCCGCTATACGGTAATACACACAGTAAAACGTACATGTCAATAAAAAATACTCAAGCTCATGCATCTGTCATTTAGTTCATAAAATTAGGCATTTTGGACAATCTTGTTGCTGTTGCTGTTGCTGTTGCCTCAATTGAAGATATTCTTCCTCAGATACAATGTTTAGGAGAGAATGGCCTTGCCGTTGCTGTTGCCTCAATTGAAGATATTCTTCCTCAGATACCATTCTTCCAATGTTTGGGAGAGAATGGTGTAGACTCTCCCTCTCATAGGTTTCAAGCATTTCTTCGAGGCTGTTAAATTCTCTGTCGGTTATCCGATAGATTTTCTTGTCATCGTGCTTGAAAGTTATCACAAAGTTTCTCATCTCATGTTTTATTTCGTTCCCTCTTAGTACTGGTTGGTATACGGACAGTAGATATTGCTCGTGACTTACACTGTAGCATGTAAGATAGCTTCGAGTTTTGAATGCTTTTAGCCTGAATTCAGCTTCTTTTCCAGAGATTTCGCCATGGTAACTGTCATGCTGAATATCCATAATTTGATTGGTTTCTGGGAGCTCGTCTATTGGGAAACTTGCCTGCATGATAATTATGAAACAATCATTTATTTCCGATTATACACAATTAGCTATGCATGCCTGCGAACAAGCTAGAAAGGTATGGCACAAATCCCAAATGCCTGAAGGGTGGATCCAGGAAAATAAATTTCTTCTGATTATAAAGCGCTGATTTTAATAATTATGTTTTTAAGGCTATAATTATAGCGTATGAACAACAGATAAATTTATATGGTGCTTTTATAATTATGGGAGAGAAGGGGGCCTTATTTACAGTATACGGTACACACTGACCGGCATTTTAGATGACTACGCCAAAGGAGGTACGATAACATCACGTGCTGGACTATAGTTAAACATTGCTGCAAACACGCTGACATTGCAATTTCAGAATTTTGTACACATTATATACTTTGACTGAAGTTCCATATATAGATATATAGTCAAGCCGTGATGTTGTTGTCGTACCTGAAAGTATGATGATGGCAACTCTAACTTCTCTGCCACAACAGCATGTGAGCAACAATTTCCCAACAGTACTTCACTGCTAGGCTCCTCATAGGCTTTCTGAAACTCATCTAAATAACAAGATGTCCATATGCCTTCCTTTTTGATTATATCAACAAAGCCATTGTAAGCAAGGGGATCAGTTTTTACACGATCAGTTATGGTATTCAAAAGCCGTTGTGCTTTGTCGACTCCGGATACACTCGTAGAACCAACAATATCTCTAACATACTCGGAGATGTAGCCTTTTGCAAACATTGCTGTTCCAATGCTGTTCGGCGACGCTTTAATACAATCTAAAATTGAGGATGCACATTTGACCATCGTCTTGTATTCAACAGATTAGTCGCTGCTTTTAGGAGCTGACTTTATAGAGGCCATGTTTCGGTACAGATCTGAGACCTATAATTATATCACTTTTCAGGATACATCAGAATCTCTGTAGAAAAAAGACGTACTCAGTCTCATAATTAATAGGTTATGGCTATACACCAAAACATAACACACACAGAATGCATGGTTTCCTTCATACGTACCTTCTGTCTGTCTGTCTGTCTGTTTCTAATATAGATATAACTATACCTAAATGCTAACTTTTAACTGGTTGGAGCTTACCAGCTCTACAGCATATAGATAGAAGCGCTTTTTAACAAGGAATCCAATGGTATATGAAACTTTAAAGTATGACAAAGTTATACAACTTTATGAAGGTCAAACTCAACACAAAATTAATAGATTTTTAATGCCAGGAACAGAAGTTAAATTTAACCACAACACACCCCCGTGAATTCTTCACATAATTATAAGCAGTTGAAGTGAAGGCAACAGGGTAGGGAAGGCTGCCCTGATCACAACAATAGGCCAACAATATTACTATGTACATGCATGGAGGAGTAGTGGATGATGCTGAATTCTTCCTATATAGAGCTGCATAGCTACTGCACTGAGTACATTGATATCATACCAGGACTTCAGTGAGTAAGGTGCTGCAGGTGGATGATGATCGAAAACAGACTTCCATTGTTACCAAAGTAAGTACTGACAGTAAGTATATGACAGTTAAAGGTAATGACAGTTAAAATTAATGTATTTAAGTAACGGTATTTTGGAATTTTTCATTCGATGACATCCCATTTATTGTTTCGAGCATTCGAAAGCATCACTGCCATGGATAGTTTGCATGGTCAGCAATACTTTAAGGGACAAACTTCAACATCTAGTCAAATATGTCTCTGAGGTACACTCGTACGCAAAGTGGACTTTCCAGCATACATTCATGTACACGAGTTGCTACTTTTCATCATTTGGTGTTTCCATTGAACCTAGCAATCATTCACTCAAAAAGAAAAACAAAGGCAACAAAAATTGCAGCTCTAAAGCAAGTACTCTTAACGGTAAAAGAAGTGGAGACAACAAAATGTAATTACACTGTTACTGGAAGAAAACGCTCCCGAGTCCATCTAATCTCAGCCATGCACAAAGCAGTAAATTCTTTGTTTAACTACACACTGTATGAACGTCTGCATGTAAATGCATAGGATATTGATTATGACAAACAGGGAGAAAAAAGGAGAAAGAGGTACAACGAATGCTCTGAATGTAAAAGAGAAGATTGTCTTGGTTACAAGATGCCTGCATGGTGCCGGTGAGTATCAATGATTATAAGTTGCGTATTAACTGATTTAACGCAGTTTCTATGTTGACAGCATTGTTTCTTGCGTACACTGCCCCCAACAGCATGTCTTTGGGCATGCATGTTTTACACAAATCACTATCTTCTTTTACATTCAGCTAGAGCATTCGTTGCACCTCTTTTTCTCCCTGTCAAACATTCCATTTACATACATGTATAATTATATGTTCATACATTATTACATTATTTAAAACGTGTAGTGAAACAAATCTGCTTTGTGGCTGAGACTAGATGGTCCTTAATGGAGCGTTTCATTCCAGTAATTTTTCCTTGGCCTACAAAATGTATATAAAGAATTCAAGTTATGCATGTATGTTTTTAAAAGTGACGACATATACCTGTCTTATGTCTCCGACAATATCATAATGTTACTACATTTTGTTGTCTCCACTTTTCTGTTAAGAATACGTTAGAGCTGCAATTTTGTTGCTTTCATCTTCTAGATCCGAGTGAATGGTTACTGGGTTCAATGGAAACAGCAAATGATGGAAAGTATCAACTCATATACATGAATGTGTGCTAGACAGCCCACTTTGTGTGTACGCGTGTATCTTGGAGACGTGTTTGACTAGATGTTGAAGTGAAGAAGCACTGCATGCTGACCAAACTCCATGGCAGTGCTGCTTTCGAATGCTCGAAACAATAATGGGATGCCATCGAACATTATTGTGCATGACCTTCAATTGCCCGGAATGGTCCTACAATCATGTTCACTATTTACAATAATTATTTGAATGACCTTAAACTGTTTATTACTTTTTTTACTTATTTTGGTAACAATTCTGTTTTCGTCGTCCACCTGCACCTGTTTCGATAGCTTGCTCACTGGAGTCCTGGTATCAATGTACTCATATAGTAGTTTAATTACTTAGACTAGTAAGTAGAGCTATATACAGCTCTAGGAGGCTTTCATCATCATCCACTACTGCTTCATGAATTAATGTTGGCCTATTGTTGTGCCCTGAAGCTTACGCAGTGGCTATCCGTCCGGTAACCGCACTAGCATTGCTACATTATACACAGCAGTCGGAGCTAACAATCTGATCAAAATAATGGTAGCAATGACAATATGGTTTGAATGTGCGGACATGCATTCTCTATACTTACATTTTGATTCACCCTTTTTTTTTGCTGAAAATGCCACGAAACACTGCTATAATTATACACTCACGATTTGACCAGGAAACAATTTTTTTTCTTCGAAAGCACATTGATTTAATAGGAAAAACTTATGAGTTAAGCATGACATTGGCGACAACACCATTGCTTACATTTCGGACTTTTTTAGAGACACACAACAAAAATGAAACCAAGATAGGCATGAATCACAGTTTTCACCATCGTCATGCATCTATAGCCTTCGAACACACTCCGCAATAACACACTGCATTGTTTTAAACAACTTCTATAACTTGTTTCAAAGCAGCCCAAGCATCTTCACTTATTTCTGTACGCTTTGCACACAAACATTCTTATCCAGACATGAAACTGGAATTCGCTCCGGTCTTATCTCCACATCTTCCTCTTCTATAAACCTTGTCTTTGCCAGCACAGCTTCTTTAACTTGGCGGTCAACAAACCATGATAGAATAATCGCAAAAAAGTACAATTATATATAATTGCTGTGGCAGCCTTAAATACCTTCATTCTTGTTAGAAGTAGATTTCTTCAAAAATGACACTGACTGGCTTCCTAACTTGGTCTCCTTTAAACCTTTTGCGTGAATGAAAACTAATTACTGTCTTCTCTGCTCCTTTTGGACGCCCTCGTTTCTTATATATACTTCTTTCCCAAAACACAAGCAAAATGAATTGTATAGTAGATGCATGAGAGCAGGCACCTTCCACATGCTTTGGAACTCGTTTCTTTGCCATCTCTAATGTTCTAGAGTCTCTTTTATAACTGGACAAATTTGTCCTTCTGATAGGACCTATAGCTACTCTTTTCTTTCGTTTATCTATGTTTGTATCTAGCTCTCCATATATAGGAAGAGAAACTCTCACCAATTACTAATTCAGCAGCCATTAGTCTTAATACTCGACTTTTATTTTTGTACCTGGCACTAGCGGATCGAAACCATGCTGTCTGGTAAATTTCCCAGGAACCATAACCGGTGTGGACTACATCTGCAGTGGATTGCAGTGCATGCACTTGCAGCAAAACCACCAGACATGAATTCATTACCAATAATAATTCTAAGCTCAGCTTGCACTTTTATTACAACAATTGTTTTAGCAAAATTTCATTAGTCTCGCGGACCCAGATATATCGGCTGGTCGATCCACGAGACTAGAATCTCATTGAACATCTAAACGTATATATATAGGTATGTATGAGCAAATTGGATCTACAAGCTGGGGGGAATTAAAGCCCAAAAGGGTGCTCAGTCACACATCTCCCTGCGATTATATATAGATATTCTCAGGTCACTCCTATTAGTCTCACTCATGGACACTTTATGATAGCATTCTTGAAAAGCTTAGCAGTCTATGAACATATAGAAATACAATTCAAGAATGCTTGACTGACTATACAGTATGTAAATGTCATGCATGTAAATTACGTTCTTTGGGGGGGGGGGGGGGAATGTCTATAGTATAGAGAGGTTCAATGAGTGTCTGCTGAAAAATTGGTTGTCATTTCAGTTGGCTCTATGCTTTCTACCTGTAGTAAAGAGGTAGTGCCAAGTTTAATGAAAGCACCGCGGGTGCTGATGCCTCGGTGGAGGTGCCAAAGCTACATAACATAAAGCTACTTTATACACACATTGATTATAATTATCATGATGAACATCTTTATATTTTAATTTGCTGCATGTAATTAACTGAATAGTGGGTAATGATCAACCATGATTGTTGTTAAAAATGATCGATGCCAAAAGAAATAAAAACATATTTTGCAATTTTCAAACCTGTATATACAACACAGAATTGCTTCTACACGTACATAAATTTCGCGCTATACAGTACCCACGTTGCAATCCGCCCTTAGCTATGTTCGTAGAAAATTTTAAAGTTCAAGTCTAAAATTAATGGCTGCAAGTCAGCAGAGCCTTGCAGCTCTCTGCTCACTCTTGCAGCTAGCGTTCTAGTGCAGAGCTAACTGCTAAGTAGTGTAGTAACACTCGGTGAACAAGTTTTGCTACGGGCTCTTCTGAAAAGGCTGCAATGGCATTCCAAGTAACAGCAAAACTAGGCATAACTCGAGAACAAAGCATTATTTTGCAATTAAAATCCAAGTAAACATGACTAGAAGCCTATAGAAACTCTTACTTGCACTTGATTCATCCTTGAGCAGCTGTAGCAGTCTACACACACACACACACGTCACAGACACAAAACACACGTACTACCGTATACCTCGCTTGCGCATGCGCACCGAGGCATGGAAAAGTAAACTAAATGATATTCATACTTGAATAATTTATCTGATTGTGGTTTTGTTTTAGCAAGTGCACTGCAATGATTTGACAGTTTGGGTGGGAGGTGGGCACTTCACCGAAAGATCAATTTTCTGTATGCCATATACAGACTGACCACAGTGCAATTAGCCTCCTTCACCGGCCTCCACTTCCCTGAGTGAAGTGCGGCCTGGGATTGAGGCTACAAGTGCAATATGCCATAATTATATTGGCACTGCTATTCCTTTGATCTTGGAGGTCAAAAAGTAACAATTCTATTTAAACTATTAAAAATTAACAAGTCAAGTGTTTCTAGCTACATCGACCAGCACATGCACACACAAACTACAATACTACACTAAAATTTAGCAGTCGCTGTTACTATATATAATGTCTGTGTTTCTAGACATCACTACGGACTATAGCCAAGAGGAGCTTCTTGTAATCACCAGAGGTGTCTCCTTGTATCATCTTGTAGGCTGTCTTGTGATAGCGAGTAAGGAACTCTTTCTTGATCTCCACAAGGTCATACTGTATATATATAGGGAACAGTAAGATACAATGTGCAACATGCTTCTATATGAAAGCTTATTCAACCCTTTTACATAAAAAGACATGCCTTTCATCATCTTACTGTGTATAAATGTTTGCGGTGCATGCCTAATCCGTGAAAACCACGAACATTTATACCCTCGAAATATACCCCCTATACGGTATTACACAACACGCATATCTTCAACTTTGTATGTATAGACAAGCAATTCTAGATTGGCCTAAATTAACAGTAAGGTATTAGACATTATTCTAACTATACCTCAGAACGGGAGACGACCACCCTGACCAGTGTGTCATCATCAGTACCAGCTCCCTTCATGCTCTTGTACAGCTTCTCGGCAAAGTAGGCGGGGCGACTACGCATGCACATGACTAGGAGAGGGGGGCACATGATTTATTGCATAAACGAAATTACTACAGTAATACTGAAACACCCACACACACCCACTCCACACCTACACCCACACCCACACATACACACTCCACACACACCTACACATATACACACTCCACACACACTTACCCACGGTCTTCATGCCCTCTTTCAGATCACCTGACATCTCACGCTCGATAGAGTTGAGAATATCACGCTGGGAAATCTGCACACAGCATTCACAAGTTAGAACAATTGTGTGTGTCATTAATTTTATTACCGTAATTTTCGAGGGGTAAAAATTCGTTATTTTTGTGGTCAAGCTGACCTCCACGAAATTTTAACGTAGGCGTGGCTTACTGGAACGTATGAATGCAGTGCAGGCAACGAGACTAAACGACATTTATACTCACGAAAATCACCGTTTTCTAGATAAACGAATTTTTTACCCCACGAAAATTACCCGCTATACGGTATACTAACATAGTGTGCAGTAGGATCAATTCAACACATGCACTAATGTGCCTTTTTTTATGTACAGTCATGTCAAGTAAACTAGGCCTAAGATATGGTCTAGGGGTGGTTAGTACCAACCACCACCACCAGTGTGTACATCCCAGCTATATGTCAGAGGAGGTACGACAGGCGCGGTGCAGCTCAAGTGATTACTCTTAGTAAAAACATACGACGTGGGAGGGGCGTGGGCAGATAATTATGCTCCAATTAAAGGCTAATTGCTTGAGCTGCACTGCGCTTGTCTTACCTCCTCTGGCTATGTGTATAGTATATCAACATACCCTGATGTACTCCTCAAAGGTGGCAATAAGTTGTGCCTGACTACGGGTGGCAAGGATGTGGTTGAACTTGCTCTCATCAGTGCCCCACTTCTTCTCTCCAGCCGAATACAGTTCCCCTGCCTCACGCTTGGCCTTCTCCATGTCTGCAGTAGTGTTCTCCTCACGGGCACCCTGTCGTACATATAAATAAATTATTGTGTGGAAATCAACATAATTAGAAATTAAAGTGGTCGATCTGGACAAGTCAAAGTCTACTAACCACACTCCATGTGACAGAGCTCCCTTCCCTAAGAGCTACAGAATGCATATTTTAGTCTTGAAATTACTCACTGAAAAACTAAATCCCTTCAAAGATACCAAGCTAAACACACACCACACCACACCACACCACACCACACACACACACACACACACACACACACACACACACACACACACACACACACACACACACACACACACACACACAGAGGGCATAATCATCACCGATGTTGTTAGTACCTGACACATTGACACGAGGAGACGCTTGAAGTGTCCACTGGTCTCACTCACAACATCCTTCTCTAGGTCACGACCATAGTCTAGAGTGGTATGGATGAATACCATAATATCACACGTAGGAGGTACACTCTGCCACTGCCTTGTACACACTGCACAGACTAGCTGTCACTGTCACACTATACACATACAGATTCCAGCCACACGCTAATTTCGGAGAAAACACAAAGGCTATGCTTTCTCTTCATTGGAAAGCATTAGCCCCCCCCCCCACACATGCACATACATGTAGCCTCTAACACCCACGTACACTAGCACACACACACACACCCACACACACCCACTCACGGCTCTTGTACTCGGCTTTGATGTCCAGTACCTCCTTGTTGGTCCTAGTGCAGAGGATCTCAATGAGAGCACCCTCATCAGTGCCAGCTCCACGCATGGCTCTACGCAAGCACTTGGCATCATACAGGGTGGAGGGTTCCAACATGGCCAGGATAGCGTTCTCAAAGTTGCCACTCAACTCAGACTTGAGCTCGTTAATAAGATCCTGTGAGAGAGAAACAGGTAATGATAACAATGGTGTACTGTACCAATAATATTTTTATTAACTATCAAAACAGGCTAATTTTGATAAAATACAAAGGTACTAGAGTCGAGTCGACTCGGAATAAACATTTGATCTAAACGCACAATCTTGTAGCTCTGTCAATGAGCTATGTACTAAATGTACATTTTAGCTGTAAATTGGAAAATTCCAACTAGAGTCTAGAGCAGACAAAAATAGCTAATTTTCGAGAAACACATAGATCACGTACTTTTCCATACATGAGCTTGAACTTCTGTCGGATCTGTTGTCGCTGAGCGTTGGTCCTAGCAACCAGTAGATTGATGATGGCAGCTTCGTCCGTACCTGTAGACAACAAACCAAAATACAATCCACATACATTGTAACGAATAAAAAAATAAAAAATAATTACCAATTCCTTTCATTGCTTTACGGAAGACGGCAGCGTCAGTCTCGGGGTCAAAAGACGCGGCAGCAATGATTGTACCATGACCCTGGGATACAGTCATCTTGGACATGGCAGCTGTCACCTGAAGTAATAATATCATTATAACCAAGAAAGATTAGGGATAAATCTTAAAAACTCGGAAAAACTTGGAAAACTCAGAAAACAAATCCCCAGAAGGTTTGCTATACAATTTAACATTGATTAATGCACGTACTTTATATTGCATGCAGATGTAAAAAAGCATATTTAATAGCAGATAGCAGATAGTAATAGAGCACCAGGTATAGCAACAATAATCAAATACACTCAAGTGGTATCTAAATAAGGATACTGGAGTTTGCAGAATCTTTGCAACACACGAATAAAAGTGTTGAGCACTATGCGTTCCTTGTATGGGAAATGCTCATACATTAAGTAGTAAAACAGACCACACTGTGTACATATGATCCATGTACGGAACGCGTATAACACTCCACGCTTTTACTGGTGTATTGCAAAGATTCTGCAAACTCCATTATAGAGTATAGGGGGGGCTATATACCTGTTGAGTGGGTGGTGCTGGTTGACTGGGGGGTGGTGCGTGACCAGCTGGCTGTGCAGGGGGTTGCCCTTGAGGGGGGTAGTTAGTGGGTGGGGCTTGAGCGGGATAGCCTGTCGCAGGAGGCTGTTGCGCTGGGTAACCACCTAAATAGTTATGATTATATAATTATAATTATTATATAGTTCTAGTATGTAGCACATACTTGTTGGTGGTTGTTGTGGGTATCCAGCAGCAGGGGGTTGACCAGGGTACCCCCCGGCAGCGGGGGGTTGCCCGGGGTATCCAGCAGCAGCAGGGGGTTGGCCTGGGTACCCAGCGGCAGCAGGGGGTTGGCCCGGGTACCCAGCAGCAGGGGGTTGGCCGGGGTATCCAGCAGCAGGGGGCTGGCCGGGGTATCCAGCAGCAGGGGGTTGGCCGGGGTATCCAGCAGCAGGGGGTTGGCCTGGGTAGCCAGCCGCAGGGGGTTGGCCAGGATATCCTCCAAACCCACTAACAGGGGGGTAGCCTGAGACAAGGTGGGGAGAGCATATAATTATAATGCATTTTACAGGCTCAAAATCAAATACTTCCATAGATAGCCTCGTCCCCACACCCACTTCCTCTGAAAGATGGGCCCGATATCGCCTGCTTGTGTAATGCCTAACCATTAGCCAGATACCAGCTAACTCAGCATAACTGTATAGAGAGCACTGAAGTGCAACAATTTTTTCTGACACTTTCAAGCCAAATAGTGAAAATTTGCACCTGCGAAAATTCCCCTGCTATAAAATCTAGTTATCATACCTGCATGCACCAATCTAACCACAAGATCTAATCAGAAGTGTATTCATGCAGTCTTGATAATTATACACGGAGAGAGGCGTGTGCAAAGTTTACCTGTGGCAGGTGGTTGTCCATATCCAGCTCCTGGTGCACCGTAGGATTGCCCTGCAGGCTGTGGGGGGCCGCCCATAGGCACTGTGGGGGGTACATAGTTACACTACTGACACTGCTGGCTGTGGGGGGTACATGGTTACACTGACACTGCACTATAGGGTCAGAGGAGGTCCGACATGCGTGCATGAATCACTATAAATTCAGTGCATTGATGTCATTAGGTCACGTGATAACTTTCAGGGCAAATACACTGAACTGGTAGTGATTTGTGCAGGCATGTCAGACCTCCTCTGCTGTAGGGCACATGATAACATAATAACATGTAAGTTCCTATGAATATGTTAATGCTTTTAAAGGCAACACACCTCCTACATATTTGCACTACATACATTTGAAGTTAACATAGCTAAACTGAAACCTGACACTGTATTAACAGGAAGGCAGCTCTATTCAACAGTACGACTGTCGATCAGATCACTACGTATGTACTGTATACATTGTACGGCTTTTTTCCTTTATCTTTCAAGAATCTCTCAAAACAGATCATTGAAAACGAAAACTTCAATTGTTGTTTTTATTACACGGTCACTGCGTATAGTCACAATGACAACAGAACACACTCACTAGCGAACCCTGCTTGTGGGGGGTAACCAGCGGGACCTCCAGCAGGGGGCGGGTAACCGAGTCCTCCCATAGGGGCAGGATAGCCGCTAACAGGGGGGTAGCCAGGACCCCCAGCAGGGGGAGGATAACCCTGTAATAATAACATAATTATAATTAACATAATAAAATATATCATCCCACAAAATTCGTTGTAAACGAACGATTACTATACAATAACATGTAGAGAGTGTTCATGTTAACAAGGTACACACACACACACACCACACAAAGCTAAATGTGCATGCACACTAAGCTAGCTAGCTAGAGAATATAAAGAATACAGATACACAAGATAAGCTACCGGTAGTTTAATATTTATAGAGCACTCAAGCACTGTGTACATGTGTCACTTACTCCAGCTCCAGGGGGACCGGGTGGAGGGTAGGCCATTATATATATATATATATAGACTGCTGCAAGGATCTGGTCACTAGAGACACAAGAGTACAAAGCCGCGACTGTACTGCTGCTCAGCGAGAGAAAAGCTAAAAAGTAGGAGGTCAGCTCTCAGCCCTTGAGGTGTGTCACGTGATCCAGCCACTCCCACTTTATTACTGCCTGTTCCAGAGGAGGTACAACATCTGTGTCAAAGGAAACGTTTTAGACACTCATTCCTTAGGTCAAAGTTCGGAATGTGGATGACACGCGGATATCGTACCTCCTCGACCTCTGTGCCTGTTCGTTCAGTGGGAAAGAGCTGGACTCGACTGTGACTGTACTGCACTGCACTGGTGTTAGCTGTTTTTTGTTGTTGTTTGAGATCAGAGACGTTGACTACTTGCAATCATGAGTGAAGTAGACAGTAAACCGTTTTCCTCCAAATATGACATCAAAGAAGAGCTTGGAAAGTGAGTGCTGACATACACAGTACAGTACAGGAGGTGTTGGGTCCAACATGCACTATATTATACTATTCGTAAAATTAAACATACAGTGCTAGAGATGTCTTTCAATATCGTGTTATGTATGCATACACACACACACACACACACACACACACACACACACACACACACACACACACCTACACCACACACTCCCAACACTCCCACCATCCACACACCCACACATCACACACACACACACACATACACACACACACACACACACACACACACACACACAGAGGTGCATTCAGTATTGTCAAGAAAGCGGTACAGAAAGACACAAAAGATGAGTTTGCTGTCAAGATCATCAACACACGGAAACTAACCTCACGAGGTACAGCCACTTTAAAATATGTGGTAAAATAATTCCGAAAATTAAAATCCACTGTATATTTTTTTGTTCATGCAGTTATCCTAAGGAACTTTAATGAGCATAACATTTAATTTATAATTCTGTACTGCCACTTTACTAGGGAGGTGCATGTACGGACATGTACATGTAGGTGGGAAGCAATATCAGTTTGTTTTTATAGCTGTGTTACTTCCTTTGTAATTGTGTCTTTATTCCTCAGACGTGCAGAAGCTGGAGAGAGAGGTCAGAGTCTGCCGGCTGCTCAAGCATGAAAACATTGGTATGTACATTGTACGTGTGTGTGTTGAGGTAGCAGCCTCCACACACACACACACGCACACACACGCCCCCACACTCACAGAAGGACCCGTAACTTTAGTCCAGAGTGTCCGATTTCAAAATGTATTTTGTAGCTCTTAGGGAGCTCTATCAGATGGTGTGTTTAGACGGACAGTCGGTGGATGTGCTTAGAATACTCGAAAGTGGTCAATCCTCAATCTCAATTTCACATTCAAAATTGCCTCTTTTTACAGCCTATTATTATGTACATTGTGTTATGTGGTAGACTAGGCCTAAGAGGTTGTCTAGAGGTGGTTCCATCGACTAGTGTGAGCACATCCCTGGGACCCTAATCCACACCCCCACACTCCACACACACTCACACATACCACCCACCCATCACCCACCGCACACACACACTCACACACAGTTCAACTGCACCAAGTATTTCAAGAGCATGACGTACGCTACATGGTATTTGACCTCATCACCGGGGGGGAACTATTCGATGATATTGTTGCTAGGGAGTTCTACTCAGAGAAGGACGCCTCTCATTGCATCCAGCAGATCCTGGAGAGTGTCCAATATTGCCATGAGAATCGTATCATACATCGTGACATCAAGGTGTGTGAGGTGTTGTGTGTGAGATGTGGTGTGGGGTGTGTGTGTGATATGGGGTATGTGGGTGTGACTTCCTTCAGTGGTTTCACGTGTATTCTCATGATAGTTAGCAGATAGTGTGTTCCTCTTCTAGTGGTAATTTGTTTAATTAGCAGAAAGAAATCCTTATAATTATTGTGGTATGGATTCTTTCCTATACCAATTCAACCCCCCCTACCCTCACCCCTCTCTCCCTCACTCCTTTCTCTCCCCCCTCCCCCCTCTCCCCCTCACCCCTCTCCCCCTCACCCCTCTCTCTCCCCCTCAGCCTGAGAACCTCCTGCTGGCTAGTCGTACTCCCGGAGCTAATGTGAAACTTGCTGACTTTGGACTGGCAGTGGAGGCCATGGACGCACGTCACTATTACGGTGGGTGGGTGGGTGTGTGGTATCTTTAGGGAACCATTGTAGTACTATAATTATACTGTACCCCCTTGTCTTCTGTAACAGTATCTTTGTGAAGTACTTGTACACATGTAGTTATGCTGTCCTCTCCCCCCACCCCTCTGTCTTCTATGATTAAGGTGTCTTAATTAATTTATACTGTACCTTTGTATTTTTATGCTTTTGAGATCATTCTTCTGTAGATGCGTTTTTCACCATGAATAATAAATGTGGCCCTTTGTGAAGTACATGATAGTAGTTGCATGGTATCTTTATTCTGTTACTTTGTATTCTATACAATAATGATGGTATCTCTGTGTACAATGTACATTGTATAAGACACTGTATATAGGTCAACTTAACACTCTACCTCCCCCCCCCCCCACACACACACACTCTCAGGTTTTGCGGGCACACCCGGCTACTTGTCCCCTGAAGTGCTTCGTAAGGAGCCTTACTCGTACCCAGTGGATACGTGGGCGTGTGGCGTCGTGCTCTACATCCTATTGGTCGGTTACCCGCCATTCTGGGACGACAATCAGGCCAAGATGTTTGAGCAAATCAAAAAGGGCCGTTTTGATGTGAGAAATTTTAACAATACGGTCAACTAAATTGCACACACACACACACTTACACACTCACGCCCACACCACACACGTACACACTCACGCCCACACCACACACACACACAGTACCCTGCTCCTGAGTGGGACACAGTGACTTCCTCGGCTAAGGACCTCATCAACAAGATGATGACGGGCGACCAATTAAAACGCATCACTGCAAACGAAGCCCTACAACATCCCTGGATCAAGGTACGCACTCATTACGATATATGGGTGTGGTCAGTATTAAGCCCCACCCACCCCCTATAGAACCGTGACAAGGAAGCGTCCAAGGTTCACCGTCAAGAGACCATCACTGTCCTCAGGAAGTTCAATGCTCGCAGGAAACTCAAGGCAGCTGCTCACACTGTCTTCCTGGTCACCAAGAGGTCGTCAACCTTCTGTAAGTCATCGTATATCAGGTTTAGAATGCGACGTTCTTTCGATCACGAATTGCGATTCTTCACATAGTGCAAGGAGTGAGCATGTGCATGCAATTTCCCAGCTTTGCATGCAAAAATGCAATCAATGCTTGTACAGTGTCATTCGCAATCGATTAACCTCGCATTCTAAACCCGATATACAGTATAATAATACATTCAGTTGGTGGGTGTGGCAAGTTTGTATGGAAGCCTGGCTCAATCCAGAGGAGGTACAACACGCATCTCCTGATCTCTAGCTCTTTTAATAATTATTGCATTCCAGTTGTATGTGTTTGTAAGCTTTATATGTAATGGCCTTCAATGTTACTTAATACAGTATTTCGATTACTCATAGTTTCGATTTTTTTTTTGTATTATTAGAACTCTCTCATGGTAAAAATGGCTGTACAGTAGAGTAGTAGCTTCTTAATCTATTAGCATCCAAGAGAGTAATCACATAAACACAAACACCAGTATTTCGAGACTGGTTTTGTATTCCCCACAGCAACTCGGACATTCTGTGAACTAGGGCTTGTCATAGTCTCATAATGATTCAAGGGTAGTATAGATTAGACCAGGGTGTCATACAGGATTTTGAAGTAGAGGGGGAAACGAGAAAAGTAATCAGCTAAAAAAAGGTCAACTGTTATTTCAATACCCAGCTATGGACACTCAGTCATACAACTAGTACTTGAAAGGGGGGGGAATTGGAGCTAGGGGGGATATTCCCCTCTTCCCCCCCTGTATGACACCCTGTATAGACCTACATGAAGGTCATACCTTTTTTGGGCCAAATCCCTTGCTACAGCACATGTCCGTAGTACATACGCGTGTAATACAGTAGAGGCCAAATTATAGTTTCTGTTCCATTTGCGCTTGTACTAGTACTTGGCGTTTGTTTTGGTTCCGTTGTGCAAGATAAACAATCATTTCTTGTGCTTTGTAGTGTGTTGGCTTACATGTGTGTACTGTACTATGGTCAGCCTAAAATGGCGATGGCAAAATACAAAAATGTGTTTGTGTCCCAAAATAAAAGGATCAATCGTCTCAATGTGTTTATCGACTGCATCGATAGGTAGAACACATCGAGTTGATCCCTACCCAGATCAATGGAAAGGGCTCACCATACACCAGAGGAGGTCCGACACGAGTACCTCGATTAGGCTGAAATTGAGTTAATTAGTCACATGCAACAATGACTTTACTGTTGAATTTACACATGACCAAACCTAATCAAGGATACTCGTGTGTCGTACCTCCTCTGACCATACACTGACACTAATTACGCTAATTGGATTCATGGTAATTGAGTGTAATCTAATCAGTGTACTATGCGACTGGAACAGAAACTATAATTTGACCTCTGAGCTGTTTAGCTGGCATATACTGGCATATCATATTCACAACAGGATGTGCGGTACTAACCACCTCTAGACAAAACTAACCATCTCTAGACAAAACTAACCACCTCTAGACAAAACTAACCATCTCTTAGGTCTAGTTTACTCTTAGGCTAGCTAGTTTACTACATGTTAGCTCTTAATTAAAATGTGTGTGTTGAATTGAGATCGAGGATTGACCACCTTGGGAAATGCTGGACACATCACTGTACGTACATGTATACTGTAATGGTTTATTGTATGTATGCCTACTGGTTGTTGAATATATTCCTTTTCTCTTCTATAGTCAGCTCCAGGGCTAACAAGCCGACCACTCCGGCAGAGGTCACAGTACAGGAGGAGGACTCAGGTGGGTGTGGCTTACTGTATCTACATGTAGTTATGGCCCCAATTAATATAGAGGTCCTAAAGCTGTGCTCTGGAGAAAGTCTTTGTTTTGGTCAGATACACAATGTAGTTCCGAAATGCTTGTGAAAAAAAACGCAATTAAAACCATAATTTTATAGCCTTTGTTTTAGTGGAAATTGATGGATTTTGTGTAGTCCTATATCTTTGATCTAACAAATCATGTGATAGACCTCCTGCAGAATGCTTAGGTTGATCCAAACTAAACTTAGGGGCTGTCAAAAATAGTTGCTGAAATACCTAAATGTTTAGTCTTGACATTGTTGCCTCTAAACTCAAGTTGCCTCCACACCCTCCACACATCACACACACCCACACACCACACACCTACACACCACACCCCTAGGTTCTCACACGGCAGAGGAGAAGGAGATAGTTCAGGTCACACAACGTCTCATCAACTCCATTGCTGACAAAGACTACAAAGAATACTCGTGAGTTGAGGAAACTATGCAATCGTGATCTAGTATAATCACTGGTAGCCATCTTTGAGTGCTTTTGTATTCAGATTGTCCGATTTCGATGCTCCGTGTTTTGCAAGCATCAAACATAATTTTGCGATTTTTGAGCTCTTTATAATCGTAAATACTTCATCATTTACTTGTATGATCATCACGGTCCTTGCCAGATCGCAAAGTCTAGGTTTTTTACCATCTAAGTTAGTAATACGGTACGTGTTACATGTATATATTATTACTTGATGTTGTGTGTGCAGGAAGCTGTGTACTGAAGACATGACGTGCTTTGAACCTGAAGCATGCGCTCAACTTGTCACTGGGATGGAGTTTCACAAGTTCTACTTTGACCATTGTAAGTTTCATCCCCCTCACACACACACACTGTCCACCCCTCACACACCCCCATCCCTCACACACACACACTGTCCACCCCCACCCCTCACACACACACACTGTCCACCCCCACCCCTCACACACACACACACTGTCCACCCCCACCCCTCACCATCTCCGCTCCCCCACACACACACACTGTCCACCCCCACCCCTCACACACTGTCCATCCCCACTCCCCCACACACACACACTGTCCACCCCCACCCCTCACACACTGTCCATCCCCACTCCCCCACACACACACACTGTCCACCCCCACCCCTCACACACACACACACTGTCCACCCCCACCCCTCACACACACACACACTGTCCACCCCCACCCCTCACACACCGTCCATCCCCACTCCCCCACACACACACTGTCCATCCCCACTCCCCCACACACCGTCCATCCCCAACCCCCCCACACACACTGTCCACCCACCCACCCACACCACACACACAGTGCCTGCGTCCCCCTCTGCCATACAACAGTCCATGATCACACCCAAGGTTCAGATGTTGGGAGACTCAGGCGCTTATTGTGCGTACATCCGCCTCATCCAAACAGTCAACAAGTAAGCACATGCAATCATGCATCATTATCTTGAGAGGTAACTTTAAGTGTCTGTAACTTATAAGAATTGTCTAATTTCGCATTTTGTAGAGCTTTTTGAAAGGCCTGTTTAAAATGTTAATTGCTTTAGAATGTATGTCATGTTGTACATGTATGCTGTACTGCAGAGGAGGTAGACACGAGTACCTCGATTAGGCTTGGTCACCTGTAAATACAACAGTAAAGTTTGTTGCATGTGACTGATTAACTCGCCTAATCGAGGTACTCGTGTCGGACCTCCTCTGGGGAGGGTGTGCTGTGAGTGATGTGATATCACATGACTTGTATTTCGTGTAGGGAAGGCGTGGCTCACTCAGTGAGTATTCCAGAGACCAGGATCTGGCAGAAATTTGGAGGTGATTGGAAGTGTGTTCATTCTCATCGCTCGGCTGGTGGGGCCAATCCAGCGAGGTCACCTGACACCCCTAGCGACCAGTAGTTATCATGACAACTTGATAAAGGATATTTTAGTAATGTGTGATTTTGTTGTGCTTAATTTTACGTAGTTTCAGTTTTGAAATAGTTTTTTGTGATACCGTATAGCGGGTTATTTTCGTATGGTGGAGATGTTCGTATTGTGAGCATCATAAAATAATTGTATAATTATATATACGAAAATTAAAACTACGAAACTATTCTACCGCAATCCTGAGCTGTACGAATATTTAAAATACAAAATGAGCAGTTTAAAAGTTAAAAGTATACGAAAATTAAAATAAAATGACCACGTGCACACTCCTATACAGAAGAGAGGTCCACTGTTTCAATAGCCGTCCTTCAATAAAGGAATTAATAGTCTGGCTAGTAAGTGTGCATTAAAAGGAACAAGGATTGAAAATAATGTCATGTTATGTCTGAAGAAGTAGGAATCATTCTCTGTGCACAGCCACAGCTTAAAAAGGTATAATTATTACTATGGCAACAGAATCAGGTGTATATAAGGACTGATCTTTAGCATAATTATGTCTATATGAGATATGATATTTATAGGCAGTGCTGTCCTATTTCTACCATATAGCACGAAATTTTCGAGGCATTTATATTTCGTGAATCGAATGGCCTCTACATGTAAAAGCAATTCGTTGCACAATGTTCGCGGAATGACTGCTTACCGATATATGGGGTGCCGTTTGTATCAAAATATTGATGACAAAAACACAAGGTTTTGACTACGACTGAGGGTATTTAGTAAACAACTGACTAAAAAATAAATCTGTAATCTGCTCCTAGTATTAGGGAGGTGTGCAGGGCACAAGGTTGTGCGCATGCACAGTGCATGTGCACGACTTCTAGAATTCTGTAGCTATAGCTAGAGCTCTACTGCGCCCAGATGAATTCACACTCTGTTAATTAAGTGGAGTAGACAAACGCCTAGTATTGACTTTTACTCGCTGAAGAGAATACCCTCAGTCATTTAAATGCCTTCAGTTGTTTACTAAACACCCTCAGTTGTTTACTAAATACCACCAAAACCTTGTGTTTTTGTTTTCAATATTTTGACACAAACGGCACCCCATATACCGGAAGCCACGCCTTTAAATCTTTGCACGTTATAGCAGATAATTCTATTAAAGAACAATTTTTCGTGGACTTAATTTTCGTGTAGGATTGCTAACCCACAAAATCCGCGAAAATTAAGACCCTCGAAAATTTCGCGCTATACGGTAATTACAGCACCACTCTATTAAATTAGAAGTGCCAAGTTCACAATTAATTTTACTTCAATTGAGCGTCAAGTAAATAGACCCATTGTTTCTAGAAAAATAATTATTTTTTTACTGGTTCTATAATTAGAACAATTACGGTATAAACTAGTGTTCAAGCTGGCGCTGTGCTAATGCCTCTCGCCATGATTTGCTTTCGCTCAAAAGTATAGAAGAGGAAGTATAGAAGAGGAAAAGTGTATAAAATAATCTGTCTAAAACTGACTTGCATCTATTCAATTGTATAATTATGGTATCATTGTTGTGTTTTGTGGCTGCTTATACCAGGACCTCAAGGATCTAGGAAGCAACAAAGAAGAAGATTTTGTTTTCAATAAGCGGAAGTGCATAATTTTACTAATTATTTCATAAAGTTAGCATATCTATATAAAGTCACTGAGAAGAAAAGACTTATTACATGCATCTATTGTTGTATTATGTGGCTTTAATACCAGGACCTCAAGAAAGAAGAAAATTGATTCTTCTTCCAGGATCTGTAGTTCAGTGTATAATTATAATATCTAAGAAGAAAAGACTTGTGTACATGCATATTGTTATCTATAATTATTGTTATAATTATAGTGGCTTACCAGGCCCTCAAGAAAAATATGATTCTGCCAGGAGGATCTGGATCTTGGATATCACACATGGGGAATGAGCGCGCATGCGCATTACATCCACAGGAATAATTAAAGGGTGTGTCCAAAGGGATCAATTTCACAAATGGCTACTGCTAGCTAGCTGTTTTAACAGGTATTTTCTGAGTCTTGTAGCTAACAAAAAGCTAGCGCTTTAGTGCAAGGCTAACTCATATATTGAATAGAAAGTTTGTGCGGACAGATGATGCTATGAAAGATTCTGAAGAGACTGCAACAGCCTTCAATGTGAGTCAAACTAGCCATAACTCGAGAAAGAAGCTTTAGTTTGCTAATCAAAATCCAAGAGAACGTGGCTAGAAGCCTATAGAAGCTGTTAGTTTTCGTCGCATTGCAACCGTTGAGCAGTTACAGCTGGAACAGACACACACACAGACAGACAGACAGACACACACACACAGTCAGCTTTACCGTATCCCTCGTGCGGCTACGCCTCGAGGCATAATTATGCGCAGTACTGTCCTAGCTCCTTCCAATTACAGCGCCTAGTTCACATACTCCAATTGAGCGCCAAGTAAATTCTGGAATTATTTTTTGCTGACGCTTAGGTTTAAAGGCTACCTTGATTTAAGGTAGCCTTAAATCTTGATTTAAGGTAGCCTTAAATCAAGGCCACATGTACAACTGATCTCATAGCCTCGTATAGAAACAGCTAGTATAGTACTGTATGTTCTATTGCTAAGCGCCAAACTGTTTTTTTTCTCTTGTTCTATTTGTGCGCCACTGGAAATTTAATCAAAATTTTTAGTGGCGCTGTAATTAGAAGAAAGATGGTATAGGCAGTACTGTGGGTGGAGTCTATACGTAATAACTATATTATGAAGTGTGTGATTGTTTTTTTTTTTTGCAGTCTTGCTTGGAAGTAGAGTTTTTCTACTTTGGTCTTACATTCTGTCATTTAAAAACAAGAATATCTGATACGGTTTTGAGTCGAATTCCATTTTCTATCTTCAGACAGGATATTAGTGAAGAAATAGGAAAGGTCATACAGCAAGACATACGGAAGTTGAATTCAAATTTGGTAGGTGGAAAGAAAGGATTCAAGTTGAATGGGTCATTTGTAAAACTAGACGACAAAAATATATATGTGTATGAACACAGCGAGCATGCAACATGTTCAAGTACTACGTTATCACAGCTGAGTGGTTGTGTGCGTGTTGATAGATGCGAAGATGATTTAGTCAATTGTACGTGTTCAGCTCATGCAAGCTTGTTGCCTTTCTTTGTTGGTAATAAAGCTGTTTTGAGTCAATACAAGGCACACATAAGTAATACAGGCATCCAGTCTGAAGTTACCAAACTAGAGAAAATTATTCGAGGTGAAGAATCCTCTGAAGGCACACCGTACGTCACTCCTATATCTTCCTTTGCTTTTAATTGGCAAGAAAATGATTGGACAAAGAGACTTGTACCTTGCATTCAAAAGCTATTTCCCGATAGGACAGTTACGTTTACAGCTACTATGGGGCTCTCATGGACCACTGATTTGCTTAAGGTGTGTCTCAAAATTGGAGACATTGCTACGAAACGTCAATTCCTTTTCTGTGGCTCCCCAGATGTTGTGATCACTAAGAACAGAATGGTCTCTTTAGGTGATGCAACACAGTTAGAGTTAGAGGAAAGCAGTGGAGAAGAGGGGTTAGTGGAAAACAGTCGTCAACCTAATCCAATGCAGGGTATAAGTGATTCAGCTTTCCCCGAGAAATTAGGGGAAGTATTTTCAGGTTTGTATATCCTCTTGGTCAGCAAAATCCTGAGAAAAATCGGTAAACGAAGGGATGTCCTTAGAGAATTCAAAGTGAAAGGACTTCTTCTCAGCAAAGTGTATGGGGGGATTCATTGCATTCTCAGTGTTCATTTGAAGGATGGAGCATCAGACTTGAATTTCAAAGTGATAGGTTATAATGTACTTTTAGAACCAAGTAGTCTGTGCACACTTTTACACAACATTATTCGCCCATTTTAATTTATGTCTGCATACACAACTTATTGATGAGAATATTCATGTAGAGTTTGTTGTAATTGTAACTCTTTCCTTGGCAATCTGTTGTAGAAATTACAACAACGGTAACGAATCGTTATAGATGAAGTTGTATGTGAGCTCCTCCCTGACAAACAAACTGTAGTCTAGGTAACGGCCTTATCAGTCAAGTAGGCTAAAAATCTGTGTCCTTTGATGTAAGCTTTGATGTCTCTTTGTGCATATGCAGTTACAAAAAAAAAAAAAAAAAAGAAACCTTTGACTAGCTAGGAAGAGTAGCAGTAGTAGTAGGAAGAGTAGCAGTAGTAGTAGTAGCAGTGCAAGCAGGACTAGACTAGATTAAAAAGTTGGTAGAACGAATAAGTGACCGTTTGGACGTCACCTGGCTGCCAGACTTTCATCTCGACTCTTCCCCCTGAGTAGCTGGCCTTTCTTTAAGCCACAAAACTGAGCAAGAAGCTGAAGAAGCAGCTAGACAGAGACATGTACCTAGCCTTGAGAATTGGGAGGCGTGGCTCAACTAGTTAGCCCAGCCCAGAGGAATTGTTACCGTGGGTACTGAACAACCGTAGAAGTAGGGCTACCCCTGGCTTTACTGAATTAACTAGCTGTGTCTGCTGTCTAGTTGGACCAGATTTAGCTAGATAATGGGGTAGAGAATAGTTGAGCGGTGCTGTGTGTAGCTTGAACTGTACTGGCTGGCAAGAATCTAGTAAGCACCCTATGCACTGATAACTCGTCAGAATGGAGGGTATGTTCTAGGGATCTGGACAGCTGTACATTCAAAGGAGCCAGGGAGTGCCAATCATCTTCTTCCAGTCTCTGACAAGCTAAACAAAAGGAGCTAGAACTGGGAGTCCCAGCTAGAATTGCTAGCCGGATCTAGACTAATAGAATGACATGGAGGCGTGGTGAGGCCGGATCCACACTAATTGATCAACCTAAAGACGCTCCTGTTCCAGATTTCACGAATGGCAAGGAAAGGGATACTGTAGAAATGTTTTTTTTTTGTTTTTTTTTTTTGTAGAAATGTAGGGTGTACGTGTCGCCGCCCTCAAATGAAGGAATTAGTTAGCCGCCGCCCTCTAAATGATAATAGTCTAAGCGTGTCGACGCCCTCTATAAAGGTATTCGATTTCAGATAGTAGCCACACCTCTTTGTTTGGACCCCTCCTACAACTTCTTCATATAGACGACCTTTTCCCTTATTTCCTCTCAACAACTGAGATCAAAACCACCACGAAGAGCTAGCTGAGTGTAGACTAGTGCAAGTCAGAGTCTCTGAGTGCAAGTGGTTCCATACAATAGAAGAGCTGAGTGTAGACTAGTGCAAGTCAGAGTGTCTGAGTGCAAGTGGTTCCATACAATAGAAGAGCTGAGTGTAGACTAGTGCAAGTCAGAGTGTCTGAGTGCAAGTGGTTCCATACAATAGAAGAGCTGAGTGTAGACTAGTGCAAGTCAGAGTGTCTGAGTGCAAGTGGTTCCATACAATAGAAGAGCTGAGTGTAGACTAGTGCAAGTCAGAGTGTCTGAGTGCAAGTGGTTCCATACAATAGAAGAGCTGAGTGTAGACTAGTGCAAGTCAGAGTGTCTGAGTGCAAGTGGTTCCATACAATAGAAGAGCTGAGTGTAGACTAGTGCAAGTCAGAGTGTCTGAGTGCAAGTGGTTCCATACAATAGAAGAGCTGAGTGTAGACTAGTGCAAGTCAGAGTGTCTGAGTGCAAGTGGTTCCATACAATAGAAGAGCTGAGTGTAGACTAGTGCAAGTCAGAGTGTCTGAGTGCAAGTGGTTCCATACAATAGAAGAGCTGAGTGTAGACTAGTGCAAGTCAGAGTGTCTGAGTGCAAGTGGTTCCATACAATAGAAGAGCTGAGTGTAGACTAGTGCAAGTCAGAGTGTCTGAGTGCAAGTGGTTCCATACAATAGAAGAGCTGAGTGTAGACTAGTGCAAGTCAGAGTGTCTGAGTGCAAGTGGTTCCATACAATAGAAGAGCTGAGTGTAGACTAGTGCAAGTCAGAGTGTCTGAGTGCAAGTGGTTCCATACAATAGAAGAGCTGAGTGTAGACTAGTGCAAGTCAGAGTGTCTGAGTGCAAGTGGTTCCATACAATAGAAGAGCTGAGTGTAGACTAGTGCAAGTCAGAGTGTCTGAGTGCAAGTGGTTCCATACAACAAGATTCAAGGAAGCTATGGTGAATTTATCAGGAGGTAAGTGTGAGTGTGATATTAGCTGACACACTCCATACTCTACTGTGTGCAGGTACGTACAGTCCTTGAGAACAGGTCATGGCTGAGTGTGGACGGTATCATTGACTTGTTCTGGACTGTCATTAACTTCTTTGTCTTGTTGTAAGTTACACACACCCTGATCATGCCAGTGTGTTTCAACCCTCCCTGCTCTCACAGCTTCAAGACTCTAATAAGCCCTGGAGCTAGTGCTACTGGACCATCACGCAGCACAGACTATAGGCGATCTGGAGTGTACGTTTATAGTGTCTCTTGTACTGTTCTGTTTTGTTTTGTGTTGCCAATTTTATGCCTACCTTTGTGTGTGCAGTGCTGATCAAGGGAGACGTATTGGTCGTGTTGGTAAGGGTGCTGGTGGTGGTGCTGGACCTCCCCCCATGGGCGGTGGATGAGGAAGGTATTGTGTGTGTGGTGTGAGTGGTGTGTGGGCGGTGGATGAGGAAGGTATTGTGTGTGGTGTGAGTGGTGTGTGGGCGGTGGATGAGGAAGGTATTGTGTGTGGTGTGAGTGGTGTGTGGGCGGTGGATGAGGAAGGTATTGTGTATGTGGTGTGAGTGGTGTGTGGGCGGTGGATGAGGAAGGTATTGTGTGTGGTGTGAGTGGTGTGTGGGCGGTGGATGAGGAAGGTATTGTGTGTGGTGTGAGTGGTGTGTGGGCGGTGGATGAGGAAGATATTGTGTGTGGTGTGAGTGGTGTGTGGGCGGTGGATGAGGAAGGTATTGTGTGAGTGGTGTGATGCGTGCTGTGATAGAAAGAGTTGATACACGTGTTAGGATATCCTTTTTGTAGTGTACACATTGACCGCACACACACACACACACACACACACACACACACACACACACACTGTATGTACTGTACATGGCTCGTGGAGTTTGTATAAATAGCAAGTATACACACAGTACAATATGTGCAAATTGTCGTATAATTACTATCCACCTCTGTGTACAGGTATAGAGTGTCTTCTTGCTCCTGATGTGAGTGAATGGAAGGTCAGCAGTTCTTGTCTCGCAGGGAGAAGGGCTTTGTCTCCAGCAAGAGTCTGGCACCAGGAAGGTCTAGGAGTGCTGGCTGGCCTGCTGGGGAGGGAAAGGTGAGAGATTATTGTCCGAGTGCATTGTGTGTTGTATTGCTTTTTTGTAGATTGCTTTACATTTTTGACCATGTGTGTATGCATGTTTGACCATGGTGAAACGTGTGTTTAGCAGTATACTGTACTGCATGCAATGTACTGTATGCTTCACAGACCTACACTCTACACTGTTTGTATTATCTGATCATGATCCCCTTCTCTCTCTCTCTCCTCTACAGAGCACCAGTCCTAACTGGGACAGCACCAACATGTGGTCAACAGATGCTCCATTCTACAGTAATGACATCACCTCCGATATGAGCCCCCTACCTATCAGCAGTGGCACCACCGACCCAACCTCACCCTCCGAGGACACCACACTCTCAACCACCACCTATGACCTCTTTGAGAACCAAAGTATCTGGAGCCTGAGTAACGCTGATAGTTTAACACTTCTTTCTTGGGCCCAACAGAAATCTGAACCCTCACAAAGCAAGACTGAGTAAAGCCCCCTCTGACCTACTGCAACGATTTTGGATAACGATTTGAACTTAACCTCATTTCAATTGAGTTGTCTGCTATTAGCTCTATAGTATCAGTATTTTTGGGAGTGATTATCTAGCCAGCTATCTAGTTTATTATTGTTATCGTGTAGCTACTAGTAGATCGTTCAGTTGTCATTTTGAGAGCTGTATGTGTTTAGTAGCTAGCTGATGACATTATTGTGGCTTGGCATTATGAATAATTTAGGAACTGCCCGGAAGTTACTCACACACATCGCAATGAATGTAGACACACTCGAACTCTAAGAGAGTAAGCGGGTGTATGAAGAATGTAAACAAACCCGAGAAAACCACATTAGAGAATAGCCATGGACGTTGACCATGAGGAAGACTGTTTCCAGAAAGCACAGCCAGAGACTGGAATTCACCCACTAAACTGTGAAGCAAGTAGGACACTGAAAAGGGAGATTATTCAAACGATTAGTAACCAGAGAGCAGAGTTGAAGAATGATCTGCACCAATTGAAGACTGAGTTGAAGAATGATCAGCAACAATTGAAGAATGATCAGCAACGATTGAAGAATGATCAGCAGCGATGGAATATAGCTTTCGGGTCGATATTGATCGTGGTCATTGGATCATTTCTGGCCTTATGGCTTACGAATTCTAGTTTCAAATCCACCTTGTTTAAAGAGCAAGAAAAATGGCAGCGAAACTTTGTTGACGAAATCAAGGACACTATGATGCACCTCGAAGAGAGTATCACATCAAGTAATTGTGCGGCCATTCAGTACAAAACTGTGTCTGATGTGGATCCCCCAACATTCAATATGACACGATTCAGTGATCACAAGAGAGACAGCGATCGATGGACATCCAACCCAGTATACACCAATCAACAGGGCTACAAGATATGCTTGAGGGTGATTGCTAACGGCAACGGTTTTGGAAAAGGGACTCACGTGTCTGTGTTTCTACACTTCATGAGAGGAGAGTTTGACGATCATCTAAAATGGCCATTTCGTGGGATTATTTCATTGCGACTGCTAGATCAGCACGGACAGAACCACAAAAATGGTTCAGTGATGTATGACGATAACGTGGTTGAGAGTGTATGCACGAGAGTGAGAGATGGGGAAGTGGGGAAAGGAGAGTGGGGTTACATTAAATTCATTCCTCACACAGAACTGGAACCATACCTGCATGAAGACACGCTGGTGTTCCAGATCTATGAAGTCGAGTTGCATTGATTGATTGAGGTGTATGTTTGTGTGTGTGTGAACAGTTTGAAGCTGCATTGAAAGGTAGCTAGCTAGTTAGTTTGTTTGTTTATTTGTTCATTTTTTAAATTGGTACCTTGTTGCCATGAATGACATTTCTGAAACAGTTCCATGTACATGTGTGTCTCAATGAATTGGATTGTGGTACATGCATATGAGGGTGGACCGGAGCTGCTAAGCTATTTGGACCCCATGCAGATCACTTTATTAGCCAAAATTTACGATGTAGATTCAAAGCACAAAAAAGCTAATTTGAGTAAAGATTGTCAATGCAAAAAATAAGTCAAAGAACCAAAAGCATGCACAACACAATCTCATGTATAATCATGTTGTTGATAACTAGTGTGACCAAGTCAGTGTGTAGTGGGTTGAGTCTGAGAGTGGAGACAAACTCGTGGTACTTGTGGGGGTGATGTTTGACCACACCCAGCAGGGCAGTGTACAGTCTGGTGGCCTTCTCTCTCTCTTGGTCTCATTCACATACTCGTTGGTTTTCTCAAGAATGGACACAGTGATGAGCCTAGCTGACAGGAGGTGGAGGGCCAAGGCCTTTGGGTCCTCAGAGAGTGACTGGACTATCTTCTCACTGCAGCTCACCAGCACACTGTAGCCAGCGTTACCTGCAGGAGAGAGGAAATGGTTAGAGCATGATACGCCCACACACTGGAGACCTAAGTACATGTAATGTGAACAAATAGACTCAGTACATGTACAATACACTGTATATGGCTGGTAGTACACAATAGGAGGAAGTGGAAAGGCGCATGTTGTATAAGGAGGAATGCGGAATGGAACAGAATATATGGAACGACAGATATGAAGCAAGCATTAGCTATTTTCTATACACTAAAAATAAAGTACCGAAGAATTTAAGTTATGGGAGCTAAAAGAGTCCCAAACCATTGATTAAACGGAGGGAGGGTTGAACAACTGTCAATGGCCGTAACTGATCCAATTTCCCAATTTTTATGATTTTTTAAAGAGACCTTCATACTTTCTAAACATTAAATACAGGGAATTCAAGTTATGCATGGCAGCTAAAAGAGTCCCCGAACCATTAATTAACGGATGGGGGAGGGGTTGTGCAGTTTAATGGCCGTAACCAAGAGTAGATAAGTGCTCTTGCCATCAATAAGCATCGTTGTCAATGATTTTCTAAAAGGTCAATGGTTTGGGGACTCTTTTAGCTGCCATAACTTGAATTCCCTGTATTTAATTGTTATAGTATACTGTATAGTAATGCTTGCTCATCATATCTGCTGTTAAGGGTTAGGGTAAACTTCTCTGCATGTGGTTAGGGTATGACTGAGCTGAAGCTAAGACTGATGGCTAGGCCACGTCTTTACCCCCAAGTACTTAATTAGGGGAGCAATAGAAACGCCTGATTATTATTTAACTAGCAGGTTGCATTCCTCTAATTAATTAGAGGGGCTGCCTAACCAGTCATCAAACATGGTCCGGCTCACCCTCCAAGGAGCAATTAAACGGAGGGGGGGGTTTCAATGGCCGTAACTAGTATCATTGATCTAATTTCCCAATTTTTATGATTTTCTGAAAGCTTTGAAACAGACCTTGGAACAGGTTTAAAGGAATTTCCCATGAAATAACTGACTGTCCTAATTAATAGAGCTAATTTGTATGTACTCACATTCAGTTGAGGGTCGTTTCCAGTTTCAGCTGTGAAGACACTAGCTCATGCAGGGTCAAAGGAGCCACTGCATGGTGAGTCTGTGGGGAATGACAATCACTGAATGTTGTAGTGTACACACAATCAAACCAATACAGTGCATGAACACACCAGACAAACAATGGCAATGATGTCATACGTACGTACACCTCAAACTTTATGCACTACAGAACACTGTGATATACACAGCCTGCACTACACAACATGAATTGTACAGGCAGGAGAGTTTCAGATGTTCATCTTTGTGGTCCATTGGGCATTAGCAGCAGAATGAACTCTTCATCTGTGCAACATACTCACCTACATAGGAAACACAGTACCAACATCAATATGAACACCAGTGGAACCTCTGATAAAGGACCCTCTGAATAAGAGACACTCAATTAAACATCTCTCTGTGTAGCTACAAAAGACACTGCTTCAGTCTACAAAATCACTTTCCTACATTATAGGTACCACTGAATAAAGGACCACCTCAGGCTCAATACAGAGAACAAACGTCACAAATAAATGCTGCACACATTTTCGGAGGTTTCACTTTATATAATACAACTGCTGATACAGACTATCCAGGCACTAGATTTAAACACTTGTTAGCTGTGTAGTAACTAAGGTATGAAGGTTTAGAGTACATAGTCACCGTGTTTCTCGTAGATGATGGTAGGGCTCCACTAGGTTGTGGTTGACACACTCCACCAATCCCATCCTCGCCTTGACCTCCTCCTCGCACACTCTAATTAAGAGAAGCAATATTCAAATGACAACCGACTTATACGCCTGCATGTACAGTGAGCAAATGGTAGCAATGAAATGTGACCTTCCAACAGAAGTAAATCTGCTGGTCAGATTGTAAATGTGTACATTTTAAAGGGCTAGTATTGAGACAGTACTCGTCACCTCAGTGACAATGGCATGGAGGTGAACTTGGCACACACCTCACGCACTGTACAACACTGTAACATTGAAACAGTAGCACATAGTCATGTGACACAATTCATGTGTATGATAAATGCATTATTAGTCCTTGAGGTCATTGTTATGAGGGGGCTTGTAAGCTAAGCTCTCGTACAATGTAGGCAGGTAGAGGATCACATACTTCTGACTCACAAATGCATCCCTAGTATAAATTAGGAGCATTCAAATTCTACTCACAAGCATGGATCCATCACAAAACAGATTATGTTACGCTACACATGTACTATGTAAGTTTACCATTCTCTTGGCAATGTTTGAACACTTCACTTTACTAGCAATGTCATATTTCCTCATTCTTAGGAGTAGTTTCACAAGAGCTCTGTAAGTTGCACCAGCATGCAGGGTCTCTTCTCTGCTGGTTTGGTGATTTGGTAAAGATAGCCAATTCTATTATCTAGTTACACAACGTTATTCAAAGACCCTATACGTACCTAGAAGGTGATATGATGCTTGTATACTGCTTAATAAGCTGTGGTCGGTCCTCCTGAGAGAACCTTTAAATGTATAAGGCCTAGGACGTAGTCACACTATCAAAAGGATAGTGTTACAGGGATTTGAGGTGTTCTTGCAACTGTAATGTCGAGAGCGGAAGTACCTGTCACGTGAACCTTGGTAAAGAGATTCATTCCAAACCAATTTTTCTCCAATAGAGCCTATTCATTTTTGTTAAACTGGGAAAACATCGACTTACATCAGAAAGCTAAGAGCCTTTGGAAAGGCTTTGCACCACAGCAGGTTGTCAGCTGAGCTATCCTTGAGATTCTATTAGTTTTGTGAGCTACTACTTGCCCCAGCCTGCGCCTGCCCGTAAGCTGTTGAAAGTGTATCACTAGTCTCAGTAAAATCTCTCTTAGGCTAGCTCCAGCTGGATACACAGTTTGTGTGACAGACTAATAGTAGTAGCTCACGATTGGGCTCAAGGATAGCTTTAGCTGTGGTGCAAAGGCTTGCAGATAATTATATGCAGAGCAAAGCCTCCTGTATAGGTCGATTTTCCCCTAAAATAAACAGGCCTAAAGGCTTTATTGGAGAAAAATTGGTTTGAAATGAGCCATAATTACGTAACTGTTCACGTGACATGTACTTCCGCTCTCGACATTACAGCAAGAACTCCTCAAATCCCTGGCTAAAGTGCTGGACCGGAAACCCCACCTCTACCGGAAATGACCAGGTATAGGTGAAGGTGATCATGAAGACACGAGGTAGAAATATGATCTGCGCATGTGCAAGCAGGGTGCGGTCCTCCTTATTAACTTGGTAACTATCATTACTAATAGAAGGACAGTTACAGCTGGAATATACACACACACACAAACAGATGACTGTGTGCCCCTGCATGGACCATACGCATCAAGGCATAACAATCATGAGGGAGCATGACAGTACATGACCACCATAACAATGTGACTAACAATGCATTGTCAAATTATAATTATCATCCAAACAATATAATTATACGTGCATTCAAACTGATAAAAATACAGGTCATCACAAAACAAATAATACGCTACACATGTACTATGTAAGTTCACTATTAATTGTTCTTGGCAATGTTTGAACACTCTCTGCCAGGCCTGTAGTGTGGATAGGGTGAGGGTCAGCAAAGGAAATGGTGTACGTGGATTGCATGCAGTTCAACAAAGAGCTCCAGAGTAAATAAGCTCCTGACAGTTAATATTACACATATACAACATACACATGTACTGAGTTTCATCTAGGATGAACATTTATGTGATGATGTGCGGTAGAGCGCACCGCACAATTGTTGAATTGTTGGGGCCTACACTCACCATCCGGGTTTCATCTAGGATCAAAAGTTGGGGGGAGTGGCATAATGTTTGGCCACATTTGTTGACCACACCCCTATTACATGCTAATGTATCACAGTGCATAGTTGCATATTGCACATCATAGACAGTACGTAGATTCTACCTTATGACTGTGGTTACATGTACCTACATTACCAATGTGATGATGTCATTATTCTACAAGGAGGAAGCTGAGCATTTTAGTGGGATTGTTCACCCCTGACCCCTGACCCCTGACCCCTCCCCCACTAGATGAAACCCTGAGTCCATTATATGCATTATAGTAGGGCAGAGATAATAGTGTACATATCAAAGTGTTTAATACAGTAGAGTCTACTTGTAACTGGTTTTTGTTGAATAAATTGATGATGCCAATGCAGGGTTTCATACAGAGGGGGGGGGGGCCCTGGGATTTCCTATCTCCAGCCAAAATCCCTCCCCCCTAGAAATCTGAAAATTAATGATGTCATAATAAAAATGTACGACTTTTCTCCATTAAAATATCTACAATCTTATTATAGGCTATAGTAAAATGTATGGTTTGAAGCACACAAAAACCCAAATTGCACCTCAGATAACCATTCCTCAAAAATTTTTCAAGGAGAGAACCCTCAGACCCCCCTCAATTAAACGTTTCCCCCTCCCAGCTAAAAATCCTGTATGAAACCCTGATGCCATTATTCCACAAAATGTTTTTAGGGGAAGTTTAATCCCCTGCCCTAAACCCTGGTACAATGTATTCTCACCTTGACAGTCTCCGAGTTTATCCTCGGCCAACTGTCCAAGCTGACGAAATAAAGTCTCCATCTTAGAGAGACTGGCTCCAATGTTGCACTCCTTGACAATCTTCCCGGCCAGTCGACGAATGGACATAACATTTGTCCGTATGGAGTCAGTGTGGCCTGTCAGCTCACTCAGAGAAGATGACCTGAGGTGGGAGATATTGTGAATACAGTGCTACCATTAAAATAGTAGACAACTCACTGAAGTGCAGTTGTCATTTTCTCCATTAGTGACAGTACAGTCTCCACAGTAGAGCCAAGCTGTGAGGTGGTCATCTCACCAACTGTTCTCCTCAGTACTTCAGTGGCTTCCTACAGAAGATAATTAAGCAAAAAGAAATGAGATTGCAACATACAGTACTGTAACATGGACATGCATACAATGTAGGTCAGCCTAGCAACATTTAGCAGTGTATATACACGGTTAATTGTGCTAACTTAAAGCTATAATTACAATGTAAGTAAGTACAAAATAACGCACATCAATGTTCACCAAAGTCCTGGCTACAGTCGGAACCTTCCGTGCAACGCCAGCCTCAACCTGAGGAAGCAGGTACAATTAGACACTGCGTTTCAGTGCATGTACCGTATAATATAGCGGGTAATTTTCGTGGGGTAAAATATTCGTTATTTTCGTGGGCAAGCTGGCCTCTACGAAATTTTTACATAGGCGTGGCTTACCCGAACGTAGGAATGCAGGCAAGCAACGAGACTAAACGAAATTTTTACTCACGCAAATCACTGTTTCTCTAGTTAAACGAATTTTTTACCCCACGAAAATTACCCGCTATACGGTATACAGCAAAATGTAAATACTTGAACTTAAGTTGCCAACTCATTATTACCCATTTACAGCTAAACTGTATACAAGCAGTACATGCAGGATACCTGTATACAGTCCGAGCCAGTGACCACACCTCTCACACCTCCTGTACAATATGGAGACAATCAGTATATCAGTTTGGTGAGGTTCTCATACACTAGTACTCAACAGTGCAGTCTAGGAGGGAGGTGTACAAGCACGGCAGGATGGTATAGTCTAGGAGGGAGGTGTACAAGCACGCATGATGGTATATACACACAATCATAGGGATCGTGGCAAATGTCTTCCTGTTGTGATTTCAATCTTGTATAGAGAATAGCTACTTAGTAGAGGGCTTAGGCGGAGGGTGGTTATCACCTGACATGTAGTAACATGTGTACATGTACTTACGTTGGGTCAATTGCTGACAGATTTGATGAGCTGTGTCTCCTTTCCTCAATCTCAATGCGATATCCAGTAGAGCTCTGTAAGTTGATTGAAAAGGATTATGCTGTTTCCAGATTTGCAAGCACTTCATCATGGCTGTTTGAGTTCCACGTGATTGGTTCACATCGGCTTGTTCAGCAATAGCTAGCCCCATTGCAGTTGAATACATTTCCACATCATCAAAAAATAAGGCCAATTCAGGAGTATCAGGAACCTCTATTTCACTGTTGAGTTGCTCGTCAGTCAGATTGTATTGCTCTACTAGTTCTTAAAGAGTGACTCGTTTAGCGGATGGTCCTATAATTATACACTGATTAGTGACGTGAACAATTACCATAACACCAAAGCAGCTTCCACATTGTAGTGGCAATGTTGGAGACATCATTATAATGGATATGTGAATTATCTGCAGTACATAGAACACTTATGCCTCCAGATATAAATAATTATTCTTTTGCAGAATGAGTAACTGAGTCTGAGTGCGGTAAACTACCAGCTGACATAAGTTAGTTCAGATTATAGTGAGACAAGAACTGTGTTTGGTACAGTGAGTACAAAATAACGCACATCAATGTTCACCAAAGTCCTGGCTACAGTCGGAACCTTCCGTGCAACGCCAGCCTCAACCTGAGGAAGCAGGTACAATTAGACTGTGAGAATCACTGCGTTTCAGTGCATGTACCGTATAATATAGCGGGTAATTTTCGTGGGGTAAAATATTCGTTATTTTCGTGGGCAAGCTGACCTCTACGAAATTTTTACGTAGGCGTGGCTTACCCGAACGTAGGAATGCAGGCAAGCAACGAGAAATTTGTACAACACTGTAACATTGAAACAGTAGCACATAGTCATGTGACACAATTCATGTGTATGATAAATGCATTATTAGTCCTTGAGGTCATTGTTATGAGGGGGCTTGTAAGCTAAGCTCTCGTACAATGTAGGCAGGTAGAGGATCACGTACATACTTCTGACTCACAAATGCATCCCTAGTACAAATTAGGAGCATTCAAATTCTACTCACAAGCATGGATCCATCACAAAACAGATTATGTTACGCTACACATGTACTATGTAAGTTTACCATTCTCTTGGCAATGTTTGAACACTTCACTTTACTAGCAATGTCATATTTCCTCATTCTTAGGAGTAGTTTCACAAGAGCTCTGTAAGTTGCACTAGCATGCAGGGTCTCTTCTCTTCTTTGCTGGTTTGGTGATTTGGTAAAGATCGCCAATTCTATTATTGCTAGTTACACAATGTTACAGAAATAATCAAGGCATAATAATAATTTACAATCCTGACAGTACACTCCCACCAGTGACTCACCATTCATAGTCACATTATAGTATCCAAAAAATACAACGCCAAAAAACCACAAAATATTACGTGCATTCAAACTCTACTAACTAGCACCACGGACGATCACAAAACAAATAATACGCTACACATGTGCTATGTAAGTTCACTATTCTCTAGGCAATGTTTATACACTTTACTTGCGATGTCATCTCTTCTTGTCTTTTGGAGTACTTTAATAAGAGCGATGTATGTTGTAGTAGCAGGCTTTCTTTTTTGCCACAGGGACAAACACTCCATCATGGCCGTTCGTGTGTCATACAAAACTAGAAACCGCCTCACATCAGCTTGCTCAGGAGGAGTGAGTTCCAATGCCTGAGAGTACAATATCACGTCGTCAAAGTAAGCGGCCAAATATGCGAACTCTTTTCTGTCAATCTTGTTGTTGAGTAGAGGGTGTTCAATGTCTATCCTCTCTGCCAGGCCTGTAGTGTGGATAGGGTGAGGGTCAGCAAAGGAAATGGTGTACATGGATTGCATGCAGTTCAATACAATGACAATACATCTGTGTGAAAGAGGAAATGGTTAGAGCATGATACGCCCACACACTGGAGCACTGAGTACAGTACATGTAGTATGTACAATACAGTGGAAGTGGAAAGGAATATGGCACCTAGCTATTACGCTAGCTTCTTTCCGGAGGTCATAACTTAACTACATCAAAACTAAAAGATGCATTTTGTAGCTCTACATACATTGGCTATAAGTTTTGGGAGGAGAAAAAAAACAGCAAATTTCGACAAAAAACTGTACGTGGATATTAATCTCAAGGGGAAATTAGGGAGGCTTTTGCCACCCTCCTGTTGGATTTGGTTTGCCCCTCTTGGAAAATTCAAACATGGTATCCTACTGTAACTGCCATGTTATGGAAGCTGAAAGAAACGGAGGGAGGGGGGTTGCTGTTGAGCAGCAGAGTATCATTGATCTAAAATCAAAACATAATACCGTATAGAGGGTATACATGTTCGTGGTTGTCATGGATTAAGCATGTACCGCGAATTTAATATCGTATGCATGCATGCTGCAAATAGGCTGCTATTCCACGAAAATCAAATCCGCGAAAACCTTAATTTCTAAAGGCATTTCTGCGAAAATTTATACCTTAGAAATAATTATACCCGCTATACGGTAGGTAGATACTCGATACACAGACTCTGACAATGTAAACTCACCACTGACTCCACTGAGTGTACGGATGTCCCTGAGTAGACAGTCTACAGTTCTCAACAGATTAGCTCCATTATCCACCAGGTCAACAAGAGCAGCTGTCTCCTCTGACTGGTCTGTACCATTGAGAATGAGAGCTAACACTTGATATCATAAACACACGTTCTCACCTAGACAGTATCTGAGTTTGACCTTTGTCACTTGACAAAGCTGGTGAGATAAAGTCTCCATCTTAGAGAGACTGGCTCTCATGTTCTCACTGATGCTCTGTACTGTGCACTCCTGGACAACCCTCCTGGTCACTACAAGGACAGACGCTATCTCTGTCCGTATGGAGTCAGTGTGGCCTGTCAGCTCACTCAGAGAAGATGACCTTCAGAAGAAAAAAAGGATAATCAGACTTCCACTAGACAATTGAGTGGTACCTCAGAGCAGCAGTCATTCTCTCCATCAGAGACACTACACTCTTCACAGTAGAGCTAAGTTGTGTGTTATTCACAGCCAGGGCAGACCTTCTCAACTCATCAGTGGCCTCCTAAACAAATTGGAATGAGACTTAACTACAATGTACATTGTAAACAAACACTGTGTGTGCATTAATTAACTTATACACAACTGTGCAAGTTGAATCTACAAAGAGGACAAATCTATCTAGGAGTAAAATTTAGTCTGCCAAAGGTACTCACTACACCATTTCAAGAGGCTACACTGTACAAACGTGAATACCTGTAGTTTAGTAGTGTCCACAGCAACTTTAGGTGTGGGTGCTTTTAATAATACGTGAAATTCGACCTGTGGCAGTAGTCCAGACAAGGAGATGGTACAGGTGGTTCTCTTGGGAGCATTCTCCTCAGGGAAGAGCCTGCAGATTATCCTGGGAGGGTAGTTGTGGAGATCCTCAGGTCTGAACTTCTCCACCTCAGGCTGATCCACTTCCCTATGTGAGATCTGAGAAATGAAAAGAATGTGATTTTAAGACCGTGTCCAACTTCATGTTTTACCAATTTCTTGTCTGGTTCCACAGACCATCCCTGCACTGGGTGAATGTTGAGAGTGGCACACATATCAACAAACGTCAGTGATTCTTGAGTCGTCCTGTCAGCCACTTCTCTCGACACATTGGGATAGTCTCGTGGGATAATCACGTTATCAAGTTTCTTTAGAAACTGTAGATTTAGGTACATAAAATGAGCACACTTCAATTGAGCAATCCTACCTTAGCGTATAAGCTCCCACAGAGACTGGCTACAATGATGGCTAGCCTGTCCCCAGTTGTGTGTGGAGAAGACCGGTAGACTCTGACAGTGTAGAGGTTACAGTCAGTATTGCCTGTACATGTATTAAAGATTATGTTGAATCAAAAGTCATTCTAAAATCTAAATATTCACCTCTTTTTCTCCTCCCAATTTTAAAGAAGTTCTTCAGTCGTGTGCTCAGCCTCAGTCTCCCGGTGTCCCCTCCAGGAGTAAACTCTGACCTTCCTCTTTGTACCTCTTGGTACTGGTATATACTCTTTGATCCAGATCTCTTAGGAGACGAGTCAGCTTGGAGAAAGAGGAGGTCATCAGCTTCTTGTTGGGTGGACACTCGTACATGATGCTCCATGCTCAGGGTCACCTCTCTGTTTAGACCTTCACCAGAGATCAAGTAGGACGGACTGGCAGACTGAATGCCCTCAGGGATCACAAACACGTCATTGGAAGCAAGGCTGGGTTGGACTTTAATGCCCACAGAGGTCCCTGCTGGGACAGCATTAGCTGGAACAGTCACTTGAACTCCATTGTCAAAGTCAGCATGGCCACCACTGGAGGTGAACTCCTTCTCTTCAGGTTCGTCGTAAAAAGTGACATCAGGGTGTGCGGAGGTTTGGTGCAGGGGATCTACACAGGAGGTAAAACACAGAACCATGTGCTGGATACAGCACAAGCACACACTTACATCCAGGTGGTGTGGACAGAGTTTCCCCTGCTGCCTTGTTCTGGTAGACTGGCTTCTTCCTAAAGTTGACTCACATTCATAAAGCTAGTGACTCAACTGTGCAATATTCACTCACGTTTCTGTGTCAGTAACGACAGTCCAGTTCTTGGGTAGGACTGGAACAGACTGCGGACGTGACTGAGTGTGTGTGTGTGTGTGTGTGTGTGTGTGTGTGTGTGCGGGGGGGGGGGCACATGTAATGGTATTCATGCTTGTTTGGGTGTGTGTAATATTGGAACTGTAGTTTGCACTCCATACAGTTAATGGACAGTATTTAAAAGTATGAGCTTATGATCTTAAATTGTCAAAATAGCAAAATACTCGTAAAAAAGAATGTTTATTCGATGTACATATAATAATGTATGCACTATTTAATTATTTGGCACAATAAACTAAAACACCATCATGATCATGCAGTGTGTGCATTATTGAGGTATGGACTCACATGTGATGCAGCAGCTTCCTCAAGCAATTTGATTATTGAAGTGTTACCTGATCCCTTGGCCACCATCAGAGCAGTATCTCCATCCTGTGATGATGATCATATGAAGGGATGAGACGTACATTGTAAGAGGTAAAGTGGTCTAATGCGTATGACATGTACTTTGCTGACAGAGCAATACTGGCAACGGTAATTGCATATTAAGAGGTCGGGTATATCTGTTCAGGTACAAATGACAGCTCTGTTCAGTCAATATAACTACTGTAAGAGGTATAGGTGTACAGTACATGTAAAGCTGTTTGTTAAGTATAACTACGCAACTATATATGAATACTCTATAAAGTACATGTGCTCACTTTATCAGTGGAGAGAGGGGAAGCCCCTGATGAGAGAAGCTCTTTCACAGTATCTTCGTGTCCCCAGAGGGCTGCCTGCATGAGTGGAGTGTCCCCAACCTGCAAGAGTGGAGACAGTGACAACACAATATGAATGTACATTGAACAATACAGACATTCACTGCTCTACATTTCCAACCACATCCTAGAGTGAGAACACAAGCACAACAGTCATACGTATTAAGCCAGCTAGTACAGTACATGTAAATAAACCGGCTAGTACGTCAGTTTAAAGCACTAAAATCCACAGGGAAATGTAATTGTCAGCACATGTAAGTTCATAATAGTACATCTACAACTGCATGTATACACTTAGCCTCGTTCCCAGGCCGAGTTAATAGTCTCTAAAATAATGCTAGGTCGCCAACTAGGCCTGGGATAGATTGTATCTGGTATATTGTCTATAATGAAACTACAGCTAGAGAAATGACAAAGAAATATGATATTGGCCCGAGGGCTGAGTGCAATACACACCATGCATCCCGAGTGCACGTGTCATAACTAGTTTATAACCCTAGCAACACAAAATACACCTATGCTATGTGTCCAGGTAGATCGAGCTAATGGCTTCCAAGTTCATTGTCTGCAGCAACTGGTAGCACAGTAGGGAACCACACAAAATGTCCCTTCCTTCACACTGGAGTTGACAGCTTGGACCTGACGCTCATTGAGGGGGGCCTCTTGTTTGACACAACTTGATAGCTACCACCTAGATCTAATACCTAGTTAGCTAGTTAGCTAGGTTAGCTTTCTTCAAGAGATATTTTGTAACACGGAGCTATTTTTGTGATTACGGCAGCTTTTACGGAGAAATAATTAGATCTGAAACCACGCCCATATCAAGGGCGTATACAGAGAAGAGGGCATGCAACTCACTATGTACCGTACGTACTCATCCAACTTCGTATCAGAGACCGGATATGCTAAAAATAGATTCCAGTATACGGACGTGAAGAAGTGGGCGGTGTTGTTTACGGAGTTATAATTATGGGCGTGTACATCAGAGCTGCCTTTGCTAGCTAGCTAGCTAGCTAACATTAACAGTGCAGTATTATTTTAGAGAAGTGTCATGACCAGTCCTAGTCCAGCCAGGTCTAAGACAACCCCTTCGAGCGGGAAGTTAAGTGCTGGGCGCATTGTTAAGTACCAGAGACTCAGGAAGACAGGTACCTAGGTTTCATCTTCTTGGAGTTGCAACTGTTGGATGGTTTGCCTTTGCCTTTGACACTGCTAGTACGAGCCATACTGCTGCTGAGAACTAGTTTTACTATGCTGCAATCGAGCTAGCTAGCTACCTAGTACCTGCAGATATATAAAAAAAGACTTTGATTTACCTTGTGTGGTCAAAGGTTATGCGTGGGCGTTTTTGTGGGCAGTTCTAAAAATAGCTCAATACGAAGTCAGATGATTCTGAGAATAGAGTGAGTTGCATGCCCTCTTCTCTGTATACGCCCTTGCCCATATGCAATCTTCACCAGGCCTAGTTGCATGGCGACCTAGCGTTATTTTAGAGACACCTCAGCCTGAGAACGAGGCTAGTATATACTGTACAATGTATCACTATAATTATAGTCTATGAAAATGCCAGTAATAGTGTACAACATGCAAGAAAATGTATGTAGCCCAGTTTGTACACAAATTAATAACATATCTTATAGGCAAAACATAATAAGGGTTTTAAATGCCGGCAATGTCCATAATTGTACGTACATGCATGATCACGAACATGCTGCCTATAGTACGGTGGCCCTGAGGTACACACATAGTATAGGCTCGAGGCTACGGCAATTCCTTACGTCAATTCAACTCCCTAGAAATAATTATGTCAGGTGTGTTTTAAATAGAAAATCACACTCTATCTGTCTGTCATGGCTAAAGCAGAGGCTACAGACCTCAACGGTATATAGAGTCATTAGCTAGCCTATAGGTAACTATTCTGTTAGCACTAATCCACCCCTTAGTTCTTCACAAACTTGCTTGGAGAAGCTTGGAGACTCATTTCTGATTTTGTAACATTGAAGACCTCTTCTTATAAAAGTACATTAGTGAATTGCCATAGCCTCAGTTCAATGGAGCTGACCTCAGTTGAATTGACGTAGAGAATTGCCGTAGCCTTGAGCCTACTATGTGTGTACCTCAGGGCCACCGTACTATAGACACATCAGTTTAGTATCAGATACTCACCTTGTCAGCCAGGTCCACCACGGCTCCTGAGGAGAGCAGCTCTCTAATACAGTCAGTGTGCCCTCCCCTGGCTGCCCACCAGAGTGGAGTCCGCCCATCCTACAAGAGTGAGAGGATAAATAAAGTAAAGGAACAAAGAACATGTTCAGGCCAGTTTGCACAAGGTCAAAGAATCTTGTCTGCATTCTAATTAATGCAATGTATTCCTTTTGCTGAAATGGCCATCGATGCACAGTGCAGGTTGGTTGGATTTGGTCCAAGAGCTACTCTTGAAGAGCACTATAGGATAGTATAGTAGGACCAACCCACCTGCATCAATGGTCACTTCAACAAAAGTAAGTACGTTGCGTTAATTAGAATGCAGACATAATTCATTGACCTTTGATCTTGTGCAGATTGACATTAGTTTTAAGAGCGCGCGGTTAATTGTGGTGGTAGGCGGAGGCAGGTGACTCTTCTCGGCCACCGTAGGAACACTAACTGTTGGTAGATCTGTAGCTAGCTAACTCTTGCTCGTCCAGCTACTATATAAAACTACAGAGGAGGTTGGACACGATCACGTGCACCACTTTTTGCTGAGCTGGCACAGCTTATTGACAATGATTTTCTATGTAAACTTCTAGCTGGTATTGCACGGTCATTGGAGACTGAAGGCAAAATATACACAACTCTGGCTACTTTGAGCTTTCATTAACCGACCTGATCCCCAGCGATCCCCTCTATTCTGACGAGTTATCAGTGCATACAGTGTTTACTAGATTCTTGCCAGCCAGTACAGTGCAAGCTACATACAGCACCGCTGAACTACACTCTACCCTATAGTCTAGCTAATCCTGGTCCAACCAGACAACAGGCACAGCTAGTCAGGTGTTATAAGCTCAGCAAAGCAAGAGTAGTCATAACTTTCTTTACAGCTGTTCAGTATCTATGGTAACGTGAGCAGAGACGTCACATGAATGATGACACGTGGACAACCTCCTCTGATAAAACTATGTTTAGATCTAACAGGAGCTATTATTGAACCTGCCATAATTAGATGGGGTTAGGGGGCGTATTATTGAGATAGAAAATACCTCTGCAATATATTTCCTGCTCTGGCTAGGGGGGCGTAAATTCAAAGGGGGCGTATTTTCGGGTGAGTACGGTACATGTAATGATGTGATGGTCAAGAACATGTTGCCTATAGACACATCAGTTTAGTATCAGATACTCACCTTATCAGCCAGGTCCACCACGGCTCCTGAGGAGAGCAGCTCTTTAACACAGTCAGTGTGACCTTCATAGGCTGCCCTCTGGAGTGGAGTCCACCCAACCTACAAGAGTGAGAGGATAAATAAAGTAAAGGAACAAAGAACATGCATGTTCAGGCCAGTTTGCACAAGGTCAAAGAATCTTGTCTGCATTCTAATTAATGCAATGTACCGTATAGCGCGAAATTTTCGAGGCACTTATATTTCGTGGATTGGCCTCTAAAAACCATTTCGTTGCACAATGTTCGCGGAATAGCTGCTTACCGGAAGCCACGCCTTTAAATCTTTGCATGATAGCAGGTAATTCTAATTAAAGAACACTTTTTGTGGACTTAATTTTCGTGTAGAATTCTAACCCACGAAATCCGCGAAAATTAAGCCCCTCGAAAATTTCGCGCTATACGGTATTCCTTTTGCTGAAATGGCCATCGATGCACAGTGCAGGTTGGTTGGATTTGGTCCTAGAGCTACTCTTGAAGAGTGTCTAATCACTAGTATAGTAGGACCAACCCACCTGCATCAATGGTCACTTCAACAAAAGTAATACGTTGTGTTAATTAGAATGCAGACATAATTCATTGACCTTTGACCTTGTACAGATTGAGATGGAGTTAGGGGAGTGTATTATTGAGATAGAAAATACCTCTGCAATACATTTCCTGCTCTGGCTAGGGGGGCGTAAATTTGAAGAAATAATTGTAAATAATTCCTAATGATGTGATGGTCACGAACATGCTGCCTATATAATTATAGACACATCAGTTTAGTGAATTGCCATAGCCTCAGTTCAATGGAGCTGGCCTCAGTTGAATTGACGTAGAGAATTGCCGTAGCCTCGAGCCTACTATGTGTGTACCTCAGGGCCACCGTACTATAGACACATCAGTTTAGTATCAGATACTCACATTGCTAGCCAGGTCCACCACGGCTCCTGAGGAGAGCAGCTCCCTAACACAGTCAGTGTAACCTTCATAGGCTGCCCTCTGGAGTGGAGTCCAGTCCGCCTACAAGAGTGAGAGTATATGTAACTTTTGAAAACACATCTGTGTGATAGACGGTAAGGGGGATTGGCATAATAGAGAGTGGTTGCATCTGACATCTCCACCCACACACGAAAGTACATAACACTAACTCTAACCTTTCAGCAAGCTAGCTCGTAGTTGAGCGACAGCAGATTAAAATCTACACAAGACTGAAAATAATAGTCGAATCAAATTCAATTTTCCATGTCCACAGTTATTCTGGTGACAGAGCACATGCATCAACTATCTATCACCACAGTATGGTTCTGAAGTGGTTTGCTCCCTCATTACTATAGCCTGAAATACAGCTGTATGGTGACCGACAACCTTACCTCTCATTTGAGATAGACAGACAATATTTGGGGACAAGACTAAAGCATGGAATCAAGGGATATCGTACATTCGTATATTATTATTAATTAGCATGACAGTAGCAAAAACAGACTTTCACAGCTTCAGCTCTACATACCCACAAACCAGCTTACCTTGTCCACACTGTTGACATCCTCTCCCCTCCTGATGGCATCTTTTAAAGCACTCAAGTCACCAGCCCAGGCAGCCTTGCATATGTCCATTTTCTTGGATAGTAGCCACACCCCTTTGTTTGGACCCCTCCTTACTGACATTCATGCTTGATCAATATGCAATAATAATTACACTTTCACAGCTTCAGCTCAAACATGCAACAATTAAGTGAGTACATGTATAAATTCAAGGTCAATCTCAAGTACAAAAAGAATGATGGTACGCACAATCATAATTATGTATATGTACGTACGTGTAGACAAACTACGTGTACTTGCTATCTAATTGTGTGACCAAGTCAGAGTGTAGTGGGTTGAGTCTGAGAGTGGAGACAAACTCGTGGTACTTGTAGGGGTGGTGTTTGACCACACCCAGCAGGGCAGTGTACAGTCTGGTGGCCTTCTCTCTCTTGGTCTCATTCACATACTCGTTGGTTTTCTCAAGAATGGACACAGTGATGAGCCCAACTGACAGGAGGTGGAGGGCCAAGGCCTTTGGGCCCAGTCCTCAGAGAGTGACTGGACTATCTTCTCACTGCAGCTCACCAGCACACTGTAGCCAGCGTTACCTGCAGGAGAGAGGAAATGGTTAGAGCATGATACGCCCACACACTGGAGACCTAAGTACATGTAATGTGAACAAATAGACTCAGTACATGTACAATACACTGTATATGGCTGGTAGTACACAATAGGAGGAAGTGGAAAGGCATGTTGTAAAAGGAGGAATGCGGAATGGAACGGAATATGGAACAACAGATATGAAGAGCAAGCATTAGCTATTTTCTATACAGGGTTGAACAACTGTCAATGGCCGTAACTGATCCAATTTTACATGTACAATTTTATGATTTTTTAAAGAGACCTTCATACTTTCTAAACATTAAATACAGGGAATTCAAGTTATGCATGGCAGCTAAAAGAGTCCCCGAACCATTAATTAACGGATGGGGGAGGGTTGTGCAGTTTAATTGCCGTAACCAAGAGTAGATAAGTGCTCTTTCCATAAATAAGCATCGTTGTCAATGATTTTCTAAAAGCTTCTCTGCATGTGGTTAGGACATGACTGAGCTGAAGCTATGACTGGTGGTTAGGCCACGTCTTTACCCCCAAGTACTTAATTAGGGGAGCAATAGAAACATCTGATTATTATTTAACTAGCGGGTTGCATTAAAGGGGCTGCCTAACCAGTCATCAAACATGGTCCGGCTCACCCTCCAAGGAGCAATTAAACGGAGAGGGGGGGGTTTCAATGGCCGTAACTAGTATCATTGATCTAATTTCCCAATTTTTATGATTTTCTGAAAGCTTTGAAACAGACCTTGGAACAGGTTTAAAGGAATTTCCCATGAAATAACTGACTGTCCTAATTATTAGAGCTAATTTGTATGTACTCACATTCAGTTGAGGGTCTTCCAGTTTCAGCTGTGAAGACACTAGCTCACGCAGGGTCAAAGTACTTTAGGTAACTAGCTGTGAGCTGGCTAAGGCTATGGCTATCTATAGTCACTTTCAATTTGTTTTTTTCACCTACATCTTCAGGACAAAATTTTTTGTCCTGAAGAATCGCTCATTGCGAGGAAAAGCTTTGACAATATAAAACAAATTGAAAGTGACTATAGATAGCCATAGCCTTAGCCAGCTCACAGCTAGTTACCTAAAGTACTGAGTTTTTTTTTGTCCTGAAGAATCGCTCATTGCGAGGAAAAGCTTTGACAATATAAAACAAATTGAAAGTGACTATAGATAGCCATAGCCTTAGCCAGCTCACAGCTAGTTACCTAAAGTTGAGGGTCTTCCAGTTTCAGCTGTGAAGACACTAGCTCATGCAGGGTCAAAGGAGCCACTGGTGAGTCTGTGGGGAATGACAATCACTGAATGTTGTAGTGTACACACAATCAAACCAATACAGTGCATGAACACACCAGACAAACAATGGCAATGATGTCATACGTACGTACACCTCAAACTTCATGCACTACAGAACACTGTGATACACACAGCCTGCACTACACAACATGAATTGTACAGGCAGGAGAGTTTCAGATGTTCACCTTTGTGGTCCATTGGGCATTAGCAGCAGAGTGAACTTCATCTGTGCAACATACTCACCTACACAGGAAACACAGTACCAACATCAATATGAACACCAGTGGAACCTCTGATAAAGGACCCTCTGAATAAAGGACACTCAATTAAACATCTCTCTGTGTAGCTACAAAGGACACTGCTTCAGTCTACAAAATCACTTTCCTACATTATAGGTACCACTGAATAAAGGACCACCTCAGGCTCAATACAGAGAACAAACGTCACAAATAAATGCTGCACACATTTTCGGAGGTTTCACTTTATATAATACAACTGCTGATACAGACTATCCAGGCACTAGATTTAAACACTTGTTAGCTGTGTAGTAACCAAGGTATGAAGGTTCAGAGTACATAGTCACCGTGTTTCTCGTAGATGATGGTAGGGCTCCACTAGGTTGTGGTTGACACACTCCACCAATCCCATCCTCGCCTTGACCTCCTCCTCACACACTCTAATTAAGAGAAGGAATATTCAAATGACAACCGACTTATACGCCTGCATGTACAGTGAGCAAATGGTAGAAATGAAATGTGACCTTCCAACAGACTGCTATTAGCTACTACAAAACTAGCTCACGTTAACAACCACTTGTAATTAAAGTGACCAGATTGTAAATGTGTACATTTTAAAGGGCTAGTATTGAGACAGTACTCGTCACCTCAGTGACAATGGCATGGAGGTGAACTTGGCACACACCTCACACACTGTACAACACTGTAACATTGAAACAGTAGCACATAGTCATGTGACACAATTCATGTGTATGATAAATGCATTATCAGTCCTTGAGGTCATTGTTATGAGGGGGCTTGTAAGCTAAGCTCTCGTACAATGTAGGCAGGTAGAGGATCACATACTTCTGACTCACAAATGCATCCCTAGTATAAATTAGGATCATTCTGGCAAATTCTACTCACAAGCATGGATCCATCACAAAACAGATTATGTTACGCTACACATGTACTATGTAAGTTTACCATTCTCTTGGCAATGTTTCAATACTTTACTAGCAATGTCATATTTCCTCATTCTTAGGAGTAGTTTCACAAGAGCTCTGTAAGTTGCACCAGCATGCAGGGTCTCTCCTTCGCTGGTTTGGTGATTTGGTAAAGATCGCCAATTCTATTATTGCTAGTTACACAATGTTACAGAAATAATCAAGGCATAATAATAATTTACAATCCTGACAGTACACTCCCACCAGTGACTCACCATTCATAGTCACATTATAGTATCCAAAAAATACAACGCCAAAAAACCACAAAATATTACGTGCATTCAAACTCTACTAACCAGCACCACGGACGATCACAAAACAAATAATACGCTACACATGTGCTATGTAAGTTCACTATTCTCTAGGCAATGATTATACACTTTACTTGCGATGTCATCTCTTCTTGTCTTTTGGAGTACTTTAATAAGAGCGATGTATGTTGTAGTAGCAGGCTTTCTTTTTTGCCACAGGGACAAACACTCCATCATGGCCGTTCGTGTGTCATACAAAACTAGAAACCGCCTCACATCAGCTTGCTCAGGAGGAGTGAGTTCCAATGCCTGAGAATACAATATCACGTCGTCGAAGTAAGCGGCCAAATATGCAAACTCTTTTCTGTCAATCTTGTTGTTGAGTAGAGGGTGTTCAATGTCTATCCTCTCTGCCAGGCCTGTAGTGTGGATAGGGTGAGGGTCAGCAAGGGAAATGGTGTACATGGATTGCATGCAGTTCAATACAATGACAATACATCTGTGTGAAAGAGGAAATGGTTAGAGCATGATACGCCCACACACTGGAGCACTAAGTACAGTACATGTAGTATGTACAATACAGTGGAAGTGGAAAGGAATATGGCACCTAGCTATTACGCTAGCTTCTTTCAGGAGGTCATAACTTAACTACTAAAAGATGCATTTTGTAGCTCTACAGTCATTGGCTATAAGTTTTGGGAGGAGAAAAAAAACAGCACATTTCGACAAAAAACTGTACGTGGATATTAATCTCAAGGGGAAATTAGGGAGGCTTTTGCCACCCTCCTGTTGGATTTGGTTTGCCCCTCTTGGAAAATTCAAACATGGTATCCTACTGTAACTGCCATGTTATGGAAGCTGAAAGAAACGGAGGGAGGGGGGTTGCTGTTGAGCAGCAGAGTATCATTGATCTAAAATCAAAACATAATACCGTATAGAGGGTATACATGTTCGTGGTTGTCATGGATTAAGCATGTACCAAGAATTTAATATCGTATGCATGCATGCTGCAAATAGGCTGCTATTTCACGAAAATCAAATCCGTGAAAACCTTAATTTCTAAAGGCATTTCCGCGAAAATTTATACCTTAGAAATATACCCGCTATACGGTAGGTAGATACCGATACACAGACTCTGACAATGTAAACTCACCACTGACTCCACTGAGTGTGCGGATGTCCCTGAGTAGACAGTCTACAACTCTCAACAGATTAGCTCCATTATCCACCAGGTCAACAAGAGCAGCTGTCTCCTCTGACTGGTCTGTACCATTGAGAATGAGAGCTAACACTTGATATCATAAACACACGTTCTCACCTAGACAGTATCTGAGTTTGACCTTCGTCACTTGACAAAGCTGGTGAGATAAAGTCTCCATCTTAGAGAGACTGGCTCTCATGTTCTCACTGATGCTCTGTACTGTGCACTCCTGGACAACCCTCCTGGTCACTACAAGGACAGACGCTATCTCTGTCCGTATGGAGTCAGTGTGGCCTGTCAGCTCACTCAGAGAAGATGACCTTCAGAAGAAAAAAAGGATAATCAGACTTCCACTAGACAATTGAGTGGTACCTCAGAGCAGCAGTCATTCTCTCCATCAGAGACACTACACTCTTCACAGTAGAGCCAAGTTGTGTGTCACTCACAGCCAGGGCAGACCTTCTCAACTCATCAGTGGCCTCCTAAACAAATTGGAATGAGACTTAACTACAATGTACATTGTAAACAAACACTGTGTGTGCATTAATTAACTTATACACAACTGTGCAAGTAGAATCTACAAAGAGGACAAATCTATCTAGGAGTAAAATTTAGTTTGTCAAAGGTACCCACTACACCATTTCAAGAGGCTACACTGTACAAATGTGAATACCTGTAGTTTAGTAGTATCCACAGCAACTTTGGGGGTGGGTGCTGTCAATGATACGTAAAATTCGACCAGTGGCAGTAGTCCAGACAAGGATATTGTAAAGGTGGTTCTCTTGGGAGCATTCTCCTCAGGGAAGAACCTGCAGATTATCCTGGGAGGGTAGTCGTGGAGATCCTCAGGTCTGAACTTCTCTACCTCAGGCTGATCCACTCCACTACGCAAGATCTGAAAATGAAGAGAATGTGATTTTAAGAGTAATACTATGTCCAACTTCACATTTTACCAATTCTTTGTCTGGTTCCACAGACCATCCCTGCACTGGGGGAATGTTGAGAGTGGCACACATATCAACAAACGTCAGTGGTCCTTGACTTGTCCTGTCAATTGACTTTGAAGACACTTCAGGATAGTCTCGTGGGATCAACACTGTATCAAGCGTCTCCAGAAACTGTAGATACATAAAATGAGCACACTTCAATTGAGCCATCTTACCTTAGCGTATAAGCTCCCACAGAGACTGGCTACAATGATGGCTATCCTGTCCTCAGTTGTTTGTGGAGGAGACCGGTAGACTCTGACAGTGTAGAGGTTACTGTCTGTGTTGCCTGTACATATAATAATTATAATCGGTCAATTGGAAGTCATTTATTTTTCTAAGTATTAACCTCTATTTTTCCGTCCAATTTTGAAGAAGTTCTTCAGCCGTGTGCCCAGCGTCAGTCTCCCAGTGTTCCCTCCAGGAGTGAACTTTGACCTCCCCTCTGGTATTTCCTGGTACTCATAGACACTATGAGAACCAGATCTCTTGGGAGACGAGTCAGCTTGGAGAAAGAGGAGGTCATCAGCTTCTTGTTGGGTGGACACTCGTACATGATGCTCCATGCTCAGGGTCACCTCTCCGTTTAGACCTTCACCAGAGATCAAGTAGGACGGACTGGCAGACTGAATGCCCTCAGGCATCACAAATACCTCTTTGGAGGCAAGGCTGGGTTGGACTTTAATGCCCACAGAGGTCCCTGCTGGGACAGCATTAGCTGGAACAGTCACTTGAACACCATTATCAAAGTCGGCATGGCCACCACTGGAGGTGAACTCCTTCTCTTGAGGCTCGTCGTAAAAAGTGACATCAGGGTGTGCGGAGGTTTGGTGCAGGGGATCTACACAGGAGGTAAAACACAGAACCATGTACTGGATACAGCACAAGCACACACTTACATCCAGGTGGTGTGGACAGAGTTTCCCCTGCTGCCTTGTTCTGGTAGACTGGCTTCTTCCTAAAGTTGACTCACATTCATAAAGCTAGTGACTCAACTGTGCAATATTCACTCACGTTTCTGTGTCAGTAACGACAGTCCAGTTCTTGGGTAGGACTGGAACAGACTGCGAACGTGACTAAGTGTGTGTGTGTGTGTGTGTGTGTGTGTGTGTGTGTGTGTGTGTGTGTGTGTGGGGGGGGGGGGGGGGCACATGTAATGGTATTCATGCTTGTTTGGGTGTGTGTAATATTGGAACTGTAGTTTGCACTCCATACAGTTAATGGACAGTATTTAAAAGTATGAGCTTATGATCTTAAATTGTCAAAATAGCAAAATACTCGTAAAAAAGAATGTTTATTCGATGTACATATAATAATGTATGCACTATTTAATTATTTGTACAGCGAGCAAATGGTAGCAATGAAATGTGACCTTCCAAGAGAAGTAAATCTGCTGGTCAGATTGTAAATGCACAAGGTCAAAGAATTTTGTCAGCCAGGTCCACCACGGCTCCTGAGGAGAGCAGCTTTTTAACACAGTCAGTGTGACCTTCACTGGCTGCCCAATAGAGTGGAGTGTACCCATCCTACAAGAGTGAGAGCATACAGTACATTTTGACAACACATCTGTGTGATAGACCATAGATAAAATAATCTTGTCTGCATTCGAATTAACGCAACGTATTCCTTTTGCTGAAATGGCCATCGATGCACAATCACTACAGGATAGTATAGTAGGACCAACCCACCTGCATCAATGGTCACTTCAACAAAAGTAAGTACGTTGCGTTAATTAGAATGCAGACATGAATCAATGACCTTTGACCTTGTACAGATTGAGATGGAGTTAGGGGAGTGTATTATTGAGATAGAAAATACCTCTGCAATACATTTCCTGCTCTGGCTAGGGGGGCGTAAATTTGAAGAAATAATTGTAAATAATTCCTAATGATGTGATGGTCACGAACATGCTGCCTATATAATTATAGACACATCAGTTTAGTGAATTGCCATAGCCTCAGTTCAATGGAGCTGACCTCAGTTGAATTGACGTAGAGAATTGCCGTAGCCTCGAGCCTACTATGTGTGTACCTCAGGGCCACCGTACTATAGACACATCAGTTTAGTATCAGATACTCACCTTGTTAGCCAGGTCCACCACGGCTCCTGAGGAGAGCAGCTTTTTAACACAGTCAGTGTGACCTCCACTGGCTGCCCAATAAAGTGGAGTACTCCCACGCTACAAGAGTGAGAGCATACAGTACATTTTGACAACACATCTGTATGATAGACCATAGATAAAATAATCTTGTCTGCATTCGAATTAACGCAACGTATTCCTTTTGCTGAAATGGCCATCGATGCACAATCACTACAGGATAGTATAGTAGGACCAACCCACCTGCATCAATGGTCATTTCAACAAAAGTAAGTACGTTGCGTTAATTAGAATGCAGACATGAATCAATGACCTTTGACCTTGTGCAGATTGAGATGGAGTTAGGGGAGTGTATTATTGAGATAGAAAATACCTCTGCAATACATTTCCCGCTCTGGCTAGGGGGGCGTAAATTTGAAGAAATAATTGTAACTAATGATGTGATGGTCACGAACATGCTGCCTATATAATTATAGACACATCAGTTTAGTGAATTGCCATAGCCTCAGTTCAATGGAGCTGACCTCAGTTGAATTGACGTAGAGAATTGCCATAGCCTCGAGCCTACTATGTGTGTACCTCAGGGCCACCGTACTATAGACACATCAGTTTAGTATCAGATACTCACCTCATCAACCAGGTCCACCACGGCTCCTGAGGAGAGCAGCTCTTTAACACAGTCAGTGTGACCTTCACTGGCTGCCCTCTGGAGTGGAGTCCAGTCATCCTACAAGAGTGAGAGTATATGTAACTTTTGAAAACACATCTGTGTGATAGACGGTAAGGGGGATTGGCATAATAGAGAGTGGATGCATCTGACATCATCCACCCACACACCAAAGTACGTAACACTAACTCTAACTTTTCAGCAAGCTAGCTCGTAGTTGAGCGACGGCAGATTAAAATCTACACAAGACTGAAAATAATAGTCGAATCAAATTCAATTTTCCATGTCCACAGTTATTTTGGTGACAGAGCACATGCATCAACTATCTATCACCACAGTATGGTTCTGAAGTGGTTTGCTCCCTCATTACTATAGCCTGAAATACAGCTGTATGGTGACCGACAACCTTACCTCTCATTTGAGATAGACAGACAATATTTGGGGACAAGACTAAAGCATGGAATCAAGGGATATCGTACATTCGTATATTATTATTAATTAGCATGACAGTAGCAAAAACAGACTTTCACAGCTTCAGCTCTACATACCCACAAACTAGCTTACCTCATCCACACTGTTGACATCCTCTCCTCTCTTGATGGCATCTTTTAAAGCTCTCAAGTCACCAGCAATGGCAGCCCTGAATATGTCCATTTTCTTGGATAGTAGCCACACCCCTTTGTTTGGACCCCTCCTTACTGACATTCATGCTTGATTAGTAAAACCAGTAGGTTTTACATAGGATTGGCAGTGGGTTTGCCCTAGTCTCATGAATCAGCCGCCGTTCTTTTGGAACCAAAAGAACGGCGGCTGATTCATGAGACTAGGTTTGCCCGTGTTTAGCAATATTTCAATTATTTTGACTCATGTTCAAACTGTTCTATCTCTGCAGGGAAAGGCCACATCAAGAAACTGAATTGACAGATAGTTTATTTAGCCTTTTCTCTCTTTGTATCTCTCATTTCATAATCCATGAAAGTTTTAAATGTATGAATAGGAAGTTTGTGAAATATTGAAGTAAGAGCTACACAATGGTTTTTGTCCCAGAGAGTGTTTGTCAACTGTCAGTGAGCTAGCTGGTCTTGAAGATACCTACTATACACACAGTAAGTGCAGTAGTAGTAGATCTAAGAGGTAGTCTAATGCTCAAGGATGATGGAACATCTTATATACCGTATAGCGCGAAATTTTCGAGGCACTTATATTTTGTGGATTGGCCTCTAAAAGCCATTTTGTTGCACAATGTTCGCGGAATGACTGCTTACCGGAAGCCACGCCTTTAAATCTTGCACGTTATAGCAGGTAAAGAACGATTTTCGTGGACTTAATTTTCGTGTAGGATTGCTAACCCACGAAATCCACGAAAATTAAGCCCCTCGAAAATTTCGCGCTATACGGTACATAGTAGGCATCTCAGGGGCGGATCCAGGATTTAAGGAAGGGGGGTTCTTATAGTACTTCTTGTTCGCGCAAAGCGCGGGTAAGAATTTCACTCGGCGCGCAGCGCCGAAATTTTTGACCACGCCCCTTTTAAAGTACCACGCCCACTAATTAACCCTCATGTTCTCCCTCATGATTTATAAACACAGGAGAGATGGTTGTGACTGGAGGAGAGATAGTAGTGGTCCCCAGTGGAAAGACAGACGGTGGTGGCTGGTGAAGAGGAGACTTGGCTATATATATAGACTTGTAGAACTTGACCATCAATATATTAATGAGGGCAATTATACATGTAACTGTAAGTATGCAGTGTCATTCAATATGCAGTGTCATGCACTCTCCCTTACCTGAAACTTTCCTCTTCTTACACCAGGAGTCAAGGATTCATGGCTAGATATAATAATATTATCGCTTGACCACGGTGCAAATCAATGTGGCTGCAGTAGCCAGCCCCACCCTCTTGTTATGTAGAGAGAACCAGCCCCACCCTTTTATTATGCAAAGAGAACCAGCCCCACCCTTTTATTAAGCAGAGAGCTTTGTACGACTTTGTCACGACAGTACAGTTAGTTAGCTAGCTAGCTAATATATACTAGCTGGAAGGGTAGTTCGTACGAACCCAACGAACTACCTCTGGATCCGCCCCTGGCATCTGCAGAATTGTGTAGAGGATAGATCTAGTTGGGCGGAGCCCGACCGTCCCTGACGGGAGGTCGGGTTGCAAGCCTATCTGGGATTTGTTCTAGCGCCACTATAGTGGCGCCTTATCAGATTGCAGCATTTTTCACGTGGCTTGGTTACACTTCCGCTTGCATCTAGTTGCAAAACCGCATGCAGTATTGCTGTGCCATCCTTGTGGTTTACACGTCATCAAGTCGGTTAACACCCACTTGAGAATAATAATATTCATAGCAGTACTACATAATGCGCAGAACAAATCCCAGATAGGCTTGCAACCCGACCTCCCCGTCAGGGACGGTCGGGCTCCGCCCAACTAATGTTCCACCATCTTTGAGCATTAGTTTACCTCTTAGATTTACTACTACTGCACTATACTGCACTTACTGTGTATATAGTAGGTATCTTCAAGACCAGCTAGCTCAATAGGACTATTGCCGTTGCATGCCAGTCTCATGAATTAGCCGCCCTTCCTAAGTGAGAGACCTAGGAAGGGCGGCTGATTTGTGAGACTAACCAACAAGCTGAAAGACATCATCTCATCCGCCCTGTGTTCGACTGTGGGAGGGAGCAGCTCAATACTTGACTGAAAGTGGTCGCAAAGCAGCTAGGCTAAACGCACAAGTTAGTTTTATTCTCTGTTTTACGTTTTAATAATCCATTCTCGTTCACACAGTTAATGTGCATGTGATGCTCATTCAACTCCGAAATGATTTTGTTGTTGCCAAACCAGTTCAAGATACGACAAGAAATGAAGATTTTGATGAGCTCGAGCATTCTTCCTCATTAGTATTCACACCTGAGTTTGCCAATGTGGTCAATGTCGATGGATTGAGAATTAAAGACGGCAAGGTGTTTGTTATTTGGAAGTGGCAGGTGCTACATCCACAAGACAAGACGGTAATAATAGTGAGGGGAATTGCTGTTTGTTTTCGGCCAACGGAACCCCGGACTATTCAGACGCAGAGTCTGAAACAGTCACACACCATACCTTTCAAGGTGATCGGATGTATTAAGGAAAAACTATATCCAGAAGTACTCTGAAAAGCAAGTGTACTTATTGACGAAGGTGTCCCTGTACCTATATATAGAAGTACATGTTGAACCTGACAATCCTGTGACTCCAAATGCAATTGCGTTGTAGACAGTTCCTTTGGATACATAGTGAAGGAAGCATGCATGTGGGATGCTGTGTATGATGTCCTCATAAGGAATGACATTACTGTTGTAACATTCAAGTGGGTCAAATATATGTCAGTGACTGGTATATACCGTATGGGCCCAGGGTTTTTTGCTAACATAACAACGAAAGGTGTATGGCCATCAAATAAAGTAGCCTAACCTAATTTTGCATTGATCAATTTCCAATGACTGCATTAATTTAATTGTATAACACTCACACGACTGTAAACAATCATGTTCTAATAGCATTGTTCACTGCTCATGTCATTTTTTGTTGTACATTTCTATATTGAAATTCAACCAAGTGCAGCAATAACATGCATCATAATTATACACGTATTAATAGCTGTTAGCCATGAATATAATGCTCATGATTATCAATGTCCAATTTATAAATAGTTGTGGTCAGTTATATTGCAGTAACTTGTGAGGGAGGATGATCGACTGGCACATTGTAGTATATATTCGCACATACATCAAATGAAGGCATTTGATAAAATAGTAATAATTGATGGCAACGAGGGATCCATTCGTTTAGGAGAACTTTCCTCCAATTTTACTTGACGGTGTGAAGTGTAAATGTGCCCACCATATCTCTGAAGAGAAGCATTCCACATCTCAGTTGTAGAAGCTCTTGAATGCTTGATATCTCCTCAGTGCAAGTGAGAGAGATCTTTATAGCAGTTCACTCCTAGATCCTGTGTACTCATGGTTAGGCTCTTGAATCAGCCGCCCTTCTCAAGATTCATGTAGGAAGGGCGGCTAATTCATGAGACTGGCATACAATTAACACAACAGCAATTAGAGACCTGATTAGCAAAGGGGTTAAGTGCTTCGCACCTCCTCTGTGCATGGCCTTATTAAGCAGATGAGGACATAAAAAGGTGCTTTCCCAGGGAAGTTTCAAGACACGAAAAGGTGCTTTCCCAGGGAAGTTTCCAAGCAGGAGCCCACAAATGTAATTCATGGCCTGCCCATAGATGTTCACCTTCTATTCACTATTGTTTAAAGTATAATATTATTATGATAGAGAAGAGAGTATCAATGTATATAGGCATACTGCATGTACATCAGGATGCGGAGAGTATAATATGACTTCCTGTATCTGTCATGGGCTTGGAGTTTGCGCTGACCAATCCAAGCGTGGGTGATGTAATCTATCAAAAAAGTAGATTACATCACCCATATTTATAGATTGGTCAGTGTGCAAGCCCATGACAGATACATGGCAGGAAGTCACGTTATATATACTCTCCGCATACATCTGATGTACAGTATGCCTACGTTCGATACTCTCTTCTCTATCATAATACTCTTACTATTGTACACAAATATCTGGCTTGCCCTTATATTATTCTCAATAGCTACATGTAGTCTGCCTTTGCCCTCCCCCCTCTGAGCTTAATTTGTATAAGGAATCCGAATTAAGGAAATTCAACACTGTCAGCATGCTGCATGGGTATTAATTATCAGTATAATTATATATGCATAACCCTATAACCCTATATATATAACTCATTGGATAGATCCCCGCTGGGTGCTGGCTGACTCTGTATATAATATAGTCATATAGAGTATGGAATTTGTACATGGGATTTTCCTTATACTATGCATTGGCAATTCATGGGATGTTATATACTGCCCGCTAAAAATGTACTGTTGGCAAGGGCCATGGAATCAATACAATAGTGACCAATGAAATTGCTCAAAAAACCAATGACCAATTTGTGACCTTATACATTTTGTTAATTTACTAAACAAGCGTCATGCGCATGCATGCAGGCATCTCTCTCTTTGTACAAGATCAACAACATGCTTCGTGTTTTGCATGTCACTATTGTGTGGTGCTATAACTCTGTGTCCATGCAAGAACCTTTGTTTGGCTTGTTTATGCTTCGCAGCAACTTCTATATTGTATAATTATATGAAGCTTTTACCATGCATGCGTATAATGATTATTCTAAAAAGTACATGAAAAGGTCCACAATAAAAACAAATTGCATAATACTTATAGTCACAATAGTATGTATATACATGCATGCACACATCTATTGAACAATATTTGTTTGCATAGTTATTGCAGTGTAAAATCTACTTATATGATCGTGGTTCAGGAATTTTACATCTCACAGCACAATACTGGAGGCCACAATCACAAAATGCGTTCTTTACCCCATCATATTTAGTATTGTGTCCAAGGTGACAGTTAATCATACACTGAAAACACACACCTGCTCGTGGGTCTTTGAAGCATGACAAACATTTATAATATGGCTGCAATCGAAATTCTTGTTTCGTACTATAAAAAGTACAGACAGCAGGCTGGTGATTGTTAAGACCACAGTCACAAAAGAAAACACCTCTGCCTTCATCTACCTTGTGATGTGCTACTATCTGGTGACCCCTATGACAGTCGAGTGCACAGGGCCAGCAGCAACCAAATTGAGAATTTACACCCCCCCAGCAAGTCTTGCACTCAAACCAATCTTGCTTTGTATGTTTTCTGTGGCTAGCATTGAATGTGCACTGATCACGCGTTGGTTTTCTTGCAACAGGCTTTGCCGATTGTACTTGTCTCTTAGGAAGAGCTTGGAATACAGGATTTTGTTGGGATTTTTTCACTCGAGCAAAACATGCCATGAAGAAGGTAGATATCCAGTTTTTCCCATCTTGAAGAATGTACATTTCTTTGTCAGGTGACCAAGGATGATATCCTGCTGGAATAAAAGGAACCATTGTGACTATGCTCGAAGGAATCTCAGCTTCTATAAGTACTTCACGATACTTAGACTTCAGAGCCTCTAGCTTCTCTTTGAAGTATTCTGGTGTTCGCCCATGTCGAGGGTGCTCTACATTATTTCCAAATGTAAGAACAAAGATTGCTCGGTGCCAAAAAGCAGTCCCAAGAAATTGTGTGAATGCATGAATTGTACGTTTGTCCTGTGCTGTAACTCTTGTGTCTGTCATATCTGAGCAAAACAATATCAGATCGCACTGTTCATACTTTTCTTGGATTTGTTTTAAGTACATGTCAGAATCTGATGTTGTGTCGAACAATCCGGGAGTATCCCAAAATTGAATTTTGCTTCCACAGTGCTCAATTTCGTAGCTTTCAGTGCAGTATGTCCCTGTATCAAGCTCATCACCTTCTGGAGCCACTTCAGAGCCTGCAACGCTGTTGATGATTGATGATTTTCCTACTCCTGTTTTTCCTACAATCATGAAAGCGAAGGTAGAACTGTTTAAAGATGCCATTTCTCCGCAACACTTTTCTGAGCATTTGAAGCGTGTCTATTCAAAGATATGTAAGCTTAATAAGCTTCCTGTTTCACAGGACGTTCTAAACATTCCATGTAAAATATTACATCGTAAAAGTAAGCTTTTGATCAGTTGGTTCACAAAAATCTTGGTTGTCGAACTGCAATTATGGCTACCAGTATGTCAGAAGAGGCTCAACAGGCTACCAGCATGTCAGAAGAGGCTCAACAGGCTGCCACCAGCATGGGAAAATCAACCCTAGAAATACTTGTGATCGGAAAAACTGGTGTAGGAAAATCTGCACTAATAAACGCACTAGTAGGCTATGAAGTTTCTCCTGAAAGCTCAATAGAAGTTGGTACTTTCAAGGTGGAAACAATCCCAACTGAGATGTATGGTGGTGTAAAGGCAATATTTTATGACTCTCCTGGTCTTCACGATGGAAAAGGCCAAGAAAAGGAGTATATGCAACAGATCGTGGATGTTAGCGATAACCTAGATCTTGTTCTCTTTTGCACCAAGCTCACTGATAACCGTGTTACACAAGAAGATTGTGACACTATTTGTGAGTTTACCCAGGTTCTCGGTGAGAGGTTTTGGGAAAATGCTGTTTTTGTTCTCACATTTGCAAACAACGTTCGACCAAAGACTGGTCTCAACGATCCAGAGAAGAAGAAAAAAGCCATGACGGACAAGCTCAAGTTGATGACAAAGAAATTACAAGAAGTTTTGCGAAGCAAGGCAAAAGTAAAAACACAAATTGTGAAGAAAATACCATTCGTACCAACTGGCTATTACACTCCAGAGCTCCAATATCTCCCCGATGGATCCCACTGGTTCTCAAATTTCTGGATATCATGTTTTGTTAAGGTAAAAGAAGATGGTAAGCCTGCTATTATCCAAGGTTGTCTTGATTTGTTCAAAACTGAAAATGAAAAACGAGCTCAGCAAGAGCAGCTTTCTCCAGCTTATGAGCCTCAATCAGCAGCAGTAAGTTACCCCATGCCGCAAATGAGCCCATCAATCGAACCACCACCAGCATACTATCAAGATGGATTTCAAAAAAGACAAATCCCCATGGCAATTCAACTTCCAAATGATACACCGACATACAAAACAATCATGCAATTATTATCATGGGGAGTTGGACACCTCGGTCTGCCAGGTAAAGTAATATCTTGTATGATGGATATTGGAGTCGGAGTTGTTGACCTGTTTCGAGTGTTTGATTTCGACGAGGACGATGATAAGAGTTAGTGATTTATATCCTATAATTATAATTAATATAAGTGTATCGGAATAGCTATACTTTTTGTGCATGCCTCTCCAGTATTTTTGTGGGATTGAAGTAGATACGAGTGATGCAAGCTGCACAGTACCTCTCGCCATGTTTTGCTTTCTATTAGAGTGTATAATTATAGAAGAGGTAATTAGTTCGCTTTGTATAATGTTATGACAATTATTGTTGACACTGAACCACAGTCATTATAAGATGAGGAGCTTAACCCTTTCCTTGCCATTCGTGAAATCTGGAACAGGAGCGTCTTTAGGTCGATCAATTAGTGTGGATCCGGCCTCACCACGCCTCCAAGTCATTCTATTAGTCTAGATCCGGCTAGCAATTCTAGCTGGGACTCCCAGTTCTAGCTCCTTTTGTTTAGCGTGTCAGAGACTGGGAGAAGATGATTGGCACTCCCTGGCTCCTTTGGATGTACAGCTGTCCAGATCCCTAGAACATACCCTCCATTCTGACGAGTTATCAGTGCATAGGGTGCTTACTAGATTCTTGCCAGCCAGTACAGTTCAAGCTACACACAGCACCGCTCAACTATTCTCTACCCCATTATCTAGCTAAATCTGGTCCAACTAGACAGCAGACACAGCTAGTTAATTCAGTAAAGCCAGGGGTAGCCCTACTTCTACGGTTGTTCAGTACCCACGGTAACAATTCCTCTGGGCTGGGCTAACTAGTTGAGCCACGCCTCCCAATTCTCAAGGCTAGGTACATGTCTCTGTCTAGCTGCTTCTTCAGCTTCTTGCTCAGTTTTGTGGCTTAGAGAAAGGCCAGCTACTCAGGGGGAAGAGTCCAGATGAAAGTCTGGCAGCCAGGTGACGTCCAAACGGTCAGTTATTCTTTCCACCAACTTTTTAATCTAGTCTAGTCCTGCTTGCACTGCTACTACTGCTGCTGCCTACTGCTGCTACTCTTCCTAGCTAGTCAAAGGTTTCTTTTTTTTTTTTTTTTTTTTTTATAACTACATATGCACAAAGAGACATCAAAGCTTACATCAAAGGACACAGATTTTTAGCCTACTTGACTGATAAGGCGGTTACCTAGACTACAGTTTGTTTGTCAGGGAGGAGCTCACATACAACTTCATCTAATTCATCATAACGATTCCTTACCCATTGTTGTAATTTCTACAACAGATTGCCAAGGAAAGAGATAATGGACTATCTGATGGCTTGATGCCAGAGGATAGGGAGCATGTATATATTTACATGTATATACAATCATAGCAATGCAATGATACAAATGTAGAGGTTTATTGCATTTCCTGTCAATAAGAAAAGGGGTGGATCTGCAATGAGGCCAGTCACGAAGAAGGGCTGCTGGCAGTGTACTATAGCATAGATTTATCTATAGGTTGCCTTGCTTTAGCCTGTCCTTCCAAGCTCGAGACATCCCGACCATGTACCATACGACTGTCTTGAGGTAGACGAAGGCCTCTCTTCTGGCTTCAGACTAGTGTGTGTAAGCCTTCTTAATCAACACAATAGAAGACTAAAGCCACAGCTAAGCTGCTTCACCAGAGATAAAAAGAAGTCCACTACTCTGGTGAAGCAGCTTAGCTGTGGCTTTAGTCTAGTAACTAGACTAGCAAGCCATCAATGTTGCACGGCAAACCCCGAGAACAGTACTGTTGTTCTCCATGAAACAACAGCTATAGTGACAGTTAAGTTTGCAACAGCACGATTGAGCGCATGCGCTCTGCAACATACCGTATTTTTTCCATCCGTTTCTTAGAAAAACATCGGCATGGGAACGAAGCTATCTAAAGGATATTAATGTGCGATTTTGCTTTTACATGTAGTTTTAGAATTGAGTTTTTTGGACCGTATATAGCAGGTTATTTCGTATATCCTCTTGGTCAGCAAAATCCTGAGAAAAATTGGGATGTCTTTAGAGAATTTAAAGCGAAAGGACTTCTTCTTAGCAAAGTGTATGGGGATTCTCAGTGTTCATTTGAAGGATGGAGCATCAGACTTTTAATATTCAACAAATTCAGTGACAGAAACCGTGCAGAAATAATTATTGTCTCATAAATCAGTCGCCCTCTATAACATAGACTCGAGGTCGGATATCACTTTGAACTTTCACTGATTATGACCTTTTAATGACATTCAAATTGCTTTTCGTTTTTGCTGACTCAGCAGTAGCGTCTACTGTTAGCCGCCCTCTAAAAGTTGGGCGGCCTAATCACGAGTCTATGTTATAGAGGGAGACTGATTTATGAGACAATATTTCTGCATGGTTTCTGTCGCTGAATTTGTTGATAGCTAGTTGTGTTTGGTGTCTATGATGTTTACTGGACCTAACCCTATCAGTACATAATAGCCATACTAGCTAGATCTGCCTAGATCCAGTCATATTTTACTGCTGAGTCAGCAAAAATGTATGGTGCGTAATCTATGACAAAATTAGCCAGTGGTGTAAATTTAGATGGGGCATACTAAAACTGGACCCAAAAATGCTGATAGTGCAGAAAGTGACCCTCAAAAAGTGACCCACAGAAAATGGTGCCCTCAGAATCTCTGCTCACACAAGAAAACTATAGTAACAGCAGATCATACCCTAGCCTCCTTCACCGGCCTTTATAGCCTGCTATCGACTGCTTGCGCATGCGCTAAATTATTGGATATTTTTTCCCGTAAAATTTCCTATAATACAAAATTCATCAGAGAAAATATCCTAAAGGTCATACACAGAGCTATATAGCTAGCTAGCTAGAGACAGAGCTGTGTAGGTTGTTGTACAGCTATTTTCTTCTGATAGAATCAGTATCAGTAGTATAGTAGACTTTCACCAAAGTTAATGTTAAATGGGCGTGGCCAGTCCATATAGGCTCTTGTCAGCTTTCACTCCGTTCAGACGATTGTCATCAACACTGTTGCAGGCTGTGAGTCTTTTGTTAACATAGCAGGCTAAGGGTAGCTATCAGAGAATGCTATCCGATGGGCTAGAAACCTTCAATCGAACTTTCTATCTACTTCCTTCAATCCACTTCCTTTCGTTGTGATGTCATAGTTTTACTGACCATACACGTTGTTATTCGAATCCGCCAGATACCGGCGGAAGATTAGCGCATGCGCAAGCAGTCGATACCAGGCCCACTCTTTGAGGAAGTGTGGCCTGGGATCGAGGCTAATCATACCCATGCCACACATGCTCACAACAGGAAGATATCACCTATCAGAAAATCATACCCACGCACACACTGACAGCCGGGGACCATACTCATACCTTCAATGCTTAATATTGATGTTGGTACAGTAAATATAATTATGTGGTGTGGGTATCCTGTAGTTGGGCGGAGGTAGGGTTTCAAGCCTATGTCGGGATTTGTCTTAGCCTCGATCCCAGGCCGCACTTCCCACTTCACTGTGGGCCTGGTATCGACTGCTTGCACATGCGCTAATATCCCCCGGTGTCTGGGGGCTTTGGATAACATAGTATATTCTCAGTAAAACTATGACATCACAAAGAACGGAAGTGGATTGAAGGAAGTAGATAGAAAGTTGCATTGAAGGTTTCTAGCCCATCGGATAGCATTCTCTGATAGCTACCCTTAGCCTGCTATTTTAACAAAAGACTCACAGCCTGCAACAGTGTGGATGACAATCGTCTGAACGGAGTGAAAGCTGACAAGAGCCTATATGGACAGACCACGCCCATTTAACATTAACTTTGGTGAAAAGTCTACTATACTACTGCTACTGATTCTATCAGAAGAAAATAGCTGTACAACAAACCTACGCAGCTCTGTCTCTAGCTAGCTAGCTATATAGCTCTGTGTATGACTTTTAGGATATTTTCTCTGATGAATTCTGTATTATAGAAAATTGTACGGGAAAAAATATCCAATAAATTGGCGCATGCGCAAGCAGTCGATAGCAGGCCTTTTCTCTGAAGGCCGGTGAAGGAGGCTAGATTTGTCTTTGCTGCAACTATAGTTGCAATCAGATTGCAGCATTTCTACTGTGGTCTGTGTCACGTCCGGTTGCGCAACCTCAAGCAAGATAAAATTGGTTAACACCCACTTCAGAATAATAATATTCATAGAATAAAATGATTATTCATAGCTGCTTATCAGCGTGTTACATAATTCAGCAAGACAAATCCTGATATAGGCTGCCATAGGCTTGAAACCCGACCTCCCGCCCAACTAGGTATCCTACTGGTTATAAAGTTATCTCGTATGGGTGAGGGTATAATAGTTCCCCTTTGTGGTATATATATGATTTTCTGAGGGTATAGTTTCCTTGTGTATTTTTATTTGAGGGCATCGATTTCTGAGGATCACTTTCTGCACTGTCAGCATTTTTGGGTCCAATTTTTGAAAGGCCTATCTAAATTTACTCTGGCTAATTTTGTCATTGGGTCAATTTGGCCTGGAATGTCATTAAACAGAGTATGTAAGTGTCGCCGCCCTCAAATGAATGTTAGTTACCCGCCGCCCTCGACTATGATAATAGTCTTGTGTGTCGCCGCCCTCTATTAAATGTTTACATGTACATGTAGAATAGCAGTGTTCAAGCTCTAACCCCACACCTAGTACCTAACCTAACTACCTCTTGGGAACCACTTATCCTAGCCAATGTCAACAATAGAAAGACTTCTCCATTCTTACCACTGAGAGTATTCATCATCCTACAGCTAGCTACAGACTTAAGTACACTGAGTACACACAATGACCCTACAGGCTAGCTCTCCGGCTCCCTGGACCTGTCAGTTGGTGTGGACGGCTTTGTCTTCATTGCTTGCTACTAAAGCACTAACTGGAGGTACGTACCTATACAAGTGTGTGTGTGATCACCTCTTAGTGGAGTCTCTAGATCTTATATATGTACGTACCTGGTAAGTACATTCGCCTCATCCAAACAGTCGACAAGTAAGCACAATCATATATAATTATCTCACAGTTCGTGGTGGTTTTTTTGTTCGAAAAATGGCCTGTTTTGAGAGGTAACTTCCATTTGAGTGCCCGTAACTTGATAAGTATTGTCTAATTTTGCATTTTGTAGAGCTTTTCGAAAGGTCTGTTTAAAAATCCTAACTTTATAATATAATAATGTACATGCACATGTCATGTATAGTGTACTGGTGCGACATGAGCACCTCGATTACGATTGGTCACGTGTAAAATCAACAGTAAAGTCATTGTTGTATGTGACTAATTAACTCAATTTTTGTAGCTTAATCGAGGTACTTGTGTCAAACCTCCTCTGAGTGTATGGTGAGCTGTGATATCACATGACTTGTATTTCGTGCAGAGAAGGCGTGGCTCACTCAGTGAGTATCCCAGAGACCAGGATCTGGCAGGATATTGGAAGTGTGTTCATTCTCCAGCGAGGTCACCTGACACCCCTAGCGACCAGTAGTTACCATAACAACTTGATAAAGGATATTTTAGAAATGTGTGATTTTGTGTTGTGCTTTTACATGACTTTAGATCCCATTTGAGTGTATTTAGCAGGGAACTATGAGCTATAGTACCGGTACTATAGATTGCTCTGGGCTACAAACTACAACATTGTACATTGTATTGTGATTTACAAGAAGATACACATGTAATAACATAAAAATTATTGTAGCTAGATGCAATATAATAACAGAACTAGAATGAAAGAGAGAAGCTCTAGTTTCTTTTTTTTGGCTTTGTTCGAGAGTAGTAGGAGACGCTCGTTTTTTGGGCAGTGTGCTGTGCTTTTTTGCTGCAAGGCTGCATGGGGGAGGAGCTGGATGTATGGAAGTGCTGGGATTCTAGCTTTGGCTTCTTCCTAAAGTTCCTTTCGCTTTTTTCAAGAGTAGTATAGGAGCCGCTCGTTTGCTGGGCTTGTTTGCTGCAAATTATGGCTTAGGTGTCTTCCTTTCGCTTTGTGAGAGTAGTACGAGCCGCTCGTTTCTTGGAAAGTGTGCTGGGCTTCTTGTTTGCTGCAAAACTGGGGGAGGAGCTGGTTGTTTCCGTTTTGTGGGTGGAGCTAGCTAGGACTATAATTTTGTCCATCAAACCATAGATTGAAGAGTTAGAGGGATAGGAAACGGAGTGGTGCACGTGATGATTTTACATTGAATCTGCAGTGGAGCCTCGAAAATTATCCGCGCTACGCCCTATGAAAGAGGCTATTAACCACATTTTTCCCGGGTAACTCCCAAAGCTGTGTTTCCTCCAGACATCATCTCTTTCAGCAACTTATAACACGCCTAGTCCATGAGCCACGTGTAGTACTTGCTAATGACTGACCACACCCAGTAAAAAGAGACTTTCCAATAAAGTTATATGTTCCCAAGGCTGTTTTAGAGCTATTGGAACATGTAACGTGTAAGCGTGCTGGTTATGACTACTACAATAGGTATAGACCTTGAAATATAAGTGAGTTGCACGGACTAAGCACAGTTACTTGTAGTTTATTATGCACTGAGTGTAAAAATAGATATTGTTGTGATGGCCTCGATTAAACCGCAGTGTAGCGCGGATGTTACTCGAGATACCAACCGTTTCCTATCCCTCTAACTCTTCAATCTATGATCAAACTGAGGTGGAGGAACAGGGTACAGGTTGACTTGAATAGAGACCACAGACTTAGTAGAGACACAGAGATGCCAACTTCAGATATTAGTTTTCAAAAGAATAATGATGCAGTTGCTAGGTTGGCTGTTTATATAGGTTGACTGTTGCTAAGCTAGTGCATTTCTAGTAGCCAATAGGTTTTGGGATCTAAATCAGTTAGAACATGTGCATTCGGTATCTATGGTTATAGTGTCCCTCATCCCTCGGGCTAAAGCCCTCGAGCTTTGGGACACTATAACACATAGATACCTCATGCCCATGTTCTAACCATAACGTAGTTTCAGTTTTGAAATGAATTGAGTTTTTGTGACACCGGTTATTTTCGTATGGTAGAAATTTTCATATTTTTCGTGATGTAAAACATCATACGAAAGTTACAAGTAGGAACATCACAAATCATCATGATTATATGCCCGCACATTCCAAAATTGATATATAATATATAAGATCGGTCATCACCCCACCAGTAAAAATTTGCTTGGATTGGCCGGGAAAACATGGAAAACTACCAGTACATGTGAATAACATTGTAAGGGATTGGAGTTATGCTCTCGTCTGATTTCTTGTTTCCACGCTTTTTGGTGGCCGGCCAATCCTGCAATTTTTCAACGCATTGCAAATATTTTTCTAGTCGGATAAGTCAGTCTACATTCCAGCCGTCACTTGTGTCTACTACTAGCCTCCTTCACCAGCCTTCATAGAAAAGAAGGCTTACTATCAACTGCTTGCGCATGCACCAAATTATTGGATACTTTTTCTCGTAAAATGTCCTATAATACAGAATTCAACAGAGAAAATATCCTAAAAGTCATACACAGAGCTATAGAGCTAGCTAGCTAGAGACAGAGCTGCGTAGGTTTGTTGTACAGCTATTTTCTTCTGATAGAATCAGTAGCAGTTGTATAGTAGACTTTCACCAAAGTTAATGTTAAATGGGCGTGGTCTGTCCATATAGGCTCTTGTCAGCTTTCACTCCGTTCAGACGATTGTCATCCACACTGTTGCAGGCTGTGAGTCTTTTGTTAACATAGCAGGCTAAGGGTAGCTATCAGAGAATGCTATCCGATGGGCTAGAAACCTTCAATGCAACTTTCTATCTACTTCCTTCAATCCACTTCCTTTCGTTGTGATGTCATAGTTTTACTGAGCATTTACGATGTTATCCAAAGCCCCCAGATACCGGGGGATATTAGCGCATGCGCAAGCAGTCGATACCAGGCCCACTTCCCTAAGTGAAGTGGGAAGTGCGGCCTGGGATCGAGGCTAGTCTACTACATGCAGGATGAATATTATGGAGCTTGCTTTATGGAGCGGTATCCGTGCCAGTATATTGGCCAAACCAGGCCCGGACAATAGCGGGGCACAATCTCAATTTACGCATGCGCACAAGGGCATTTCTAGCTGGGACACAATCTGAGCCGGGACAATACTACCTGAGCCAACAAGTGAGCCACATGGCGGGCCATTTCCTAGGACACAATCTAGAAAAGTTTTACTGTTTTGTTCTATAAAATGTTCAATTAACAATACCTCCGACTATAACAATAAAATGAACAGAGTTTTAATAGCAAAGAGAGAGTCATAATTTTCCTCCTGAGCACAATACAACACTGTTTGGTCTGCCGAGAGAGATAAAAAGATTGCCTTATTAGAAAAGTTCCTGTTTAATAGTGGGTAAAGATCGCTATATAACTTAGTGAACTTGCAGCAGTGTAGCCTAGTTAGGCACTTCCAACCAGTCTTCATTGCACACTATTAATGCACCCAATCCTTTCTTATACAAAAGTCCTCTAAATAATTATTATAGAACATGGAAGCACTCTGGCAGAATGAAATAATCAGAAACTCTCTCTGGTTTATATTTTATATTATGCACAGTCATGCATGTGCCCTAGATTGTGTCCCAGGATATGGCCCGCCATGTGGTTCACTTATTGGCCTGCCATGTGGCTCAGTTACTGGCTCAGTTATTGTCCCGGCTCGGATTGCGTTCCAGCTAGAATTGCCCTTGTGCGCATGCGCAAGTCGAGATAGTGCCCCGCTTGTCCCGGCTCGGTTTTTGGCTCACCTATTGCCTCGCCAATACTGGCACGGATACCGCTCCATATTGATTCATTGCTACCTTGCTACTAACCTTGTTCTTCATCCTGGCTCTTTCTTCTACTACCGTAATCGTTCTAATTATAGAACCAATAAAAAATAATTATTTTTCTAGAAACAATGTACCAAAAAAAAAGATTTTATATGGTGGTATAATTATGGGCGTTATAAAAAAAGGCGTCCTAACCGAGGCTGTTTCTATAATAGGAATAACCGGAGAGAGTCATTCATTCCTGTGACATATATAGGTACTGTAAGTTGCTTTCCGTGAAGCCTTCTGTGTAGTGCTTGACCTGTGACTGATTCCAGTATATACAGTTACATGTACTGACTACCTTCAGTATCGCGGAAGTGTATGTATGCCTGAGGATTTTCCCTGGTATTCCCCCTACTCTAGCAGCGTGTGTTGAAAAAGAAAATAGAATTTCGCATTTCAGTTTCTATTTAAAATTCTTAGTTTCATTTTTGTTCCAGTGCTTAGATCAATACTATAGTCTGTTGTGTGTGGTTAGCTTGCAGCTATTATAATATAGTTGCAACAGACATTTTGATCTCACTCAACCAAGATGAGCTCACGACGCATTGTTCTCAAATTTGTGATTGCTGTAACCCTGTTGATATTAGGATGTGGTGCTACTTCCACGCCATGTACCTCTGAAGAGATAGAAGATTGCCGTTGCTTCCCTCAGCTTGTCAAGGACGTTATAACGAACGGTAGAAATCAGTACAACATGCAAAAGGCCTTCTTTCCTCCCAACAAAGCAAATCCTGTGTTTATTGAGATTATGTACTATTTTTCTCTGAATGATCTTGCGAATGGTAGTACAAACTACTCTGATACTTCAGTAGGTGAAGCTTGGTATTGGTCCGAATCTACATTCTATCTTTTTCAACCAATTGAGTCTCTTCAGTTCACATCTCTACTATTCACGGACAACCAACTGCGAAAGGAATTTTTAACTCTCTATATGCCACGTAACTGCTACAAAGAGAATGACATTGAAAGGGATGAAATGATACAACTTCTAACTCAAAGGGTAAGCCTGTGAATGCATGGAGTATATATAACTTTCTATGATTATATATACTGCAGCTGTACAATATATGTCATGTTTATTATCTGTCTGATTCCTTTTTCACAGTTGAAGCTATTTGCAATACGGCCATTGAGCACTTCTGTTGTGATTAATGATGGATATATATATACAGCCCAAAAGCAGCGAGCGTAAGTACAATAACTCGCTACTATTCTGGTCAGTCGGTGATGTTTGGGGACGTTAGCTCTGGATATGCGTTTGGTTTTCAAATTCTATTTCCTCTTATCTTGGTTTTTTGTAGCAGCATATTTTTCTTGTATCTTATAAATCCAAGTGACGTTACAAATATTGCATCTCCTACAAGTAACGTCGACAGTCCAAATAATACACCTGAGAGTGATCATGATTCAGCTATAGTAATAGGATGAACGGCATTATTATGTGTGTTTGCTCTTGCACGGTTGTTGTCTATGTGCTAGGCTTGGATATTGCTGCTCTATCGAGAAGTGCCGCTGTAACCAGAGTGAACATTTTCCATTGGTTCTCAGGTTTACGAGGGTACTATGCTAGTGTGCAATTAGGCATCCCTTTCTTAATGCTGATTGAAGACCTTCTTCTTACGGCACTAACTATTGCTTTTGTTTGTGTCAAGTTTTGTCTGTGTTGTGCTAAGGTTAGCAATGCTTATGTTCTTCTCGGTCCTGTCTCTTGCATTATTGTTCATTCATTTCATATTCTTGTTGGTTTCATCCATGCACCGTACCATGCAACGAGCATCTTGGTGCTGTATTCTGTCGCTTTTTTTGTGTACATTTTTGCTATGAGATCCACATATCACTGCTTAGGAAAATGTGTTCAGAGCAAACCCTGTGTCATACTATGGTTAATAGTGTTGTCTGTTATCGTTTTTGCTGGCTTCGTAATCATAATATCTTCTTCTCCTGTTTGTGCCTATCAACCTAGCTACTGAAGATGGTCCCACTCGAATCAACAGTATTAACCAAACCATTATTGGCACTGATTACTACGGCTGTGACCTATAAACTGTTTTTCAAGCACGACAAACACGAACTTGTTCAGATTCTCATCAATGCAAAAGATAAAATCGAGCCTGCCTGGAGAAAGAGACTGAAAAAGAGGAAATGGAGAAATTAATCTATGATTACTTTGGAAGAACAAACTCCAATTCAAACACCTTACGAAGTTAACCTTCCTTTTATATGATATGCTATGCATATAAAGACGATCGAGTGAATTGACACAACTTGCCAATTCGCAACCTTTAATATGTGTAGTATACTTGCATTGTAAAATAAATACATTTAGTCTGTAGAGAGTAGATTACCACAAATGTGTGAGTAGTTGTATACTTAAATGTAAATATCTTTTGATTGGAGCATTTCTAAGAGAAATGGTGTTGATACCCGTGTGTAGATGAATGATTCAACTACAATATAATAATTTATCCAAAAATGGCCTCTACATGTATATGTAAAAACGTTTCGTTGCACAATGTTCGCAGAATGACTGCTTACTGGAAGCCACACCTTTAAATCTTTGCACGTTATAGCAGATAATTCTAATTAAAGCAGTAATTACAGCGCCACTCTATTAAATTAGAATTGCCAAGTTCACAATTAATTTTACTCCAATTGAGCGCCAAGTAAATAGACCCATTGTTTCTAGAATTTTTTTACTGGTTCTATAATTAGAACAATTACGGTATAAATTATAGGCAGTACTGTCCTAGCTCCTTCCAATTACAGCGCCAAGTTCACATACTCCAATTGAGCGCCAAGTAAATTCTGGAATTATTTTTTGCTGGTGCTTAGGTTTAAAGGCTACCTTGATTTAAGGTAGCCTTAAATCAAGGCTGGCCACTGATCTCATAGCCTCGTAGAAACAGCTAGTAGTACTGTATGTTCTATTGCTGAGCGCCAAACTGTTTTTTTCTCTTGTTCTATTTGTGCGCCACTGGAAATTAAATCATAATTTTTAGTGGCGATGTAATTAGAAGAAAGATGGTATAGGCAGTACTGTTGGTGGAGTCTATATTATGTAATAACTATTATGAAGTGTGTGATTGTTTTTTGTTTTTTTTGCAGTCTTGCTTGGAAGTAGAGTTTTTCTACTTTGGTCTTACATTCTGTCATTTAAAAACAAGAATATCTGACACGGTTTTGAGTCAAATTCCATTTTCTATCTTCAGACAGGATATTAGTGAAGAAATAGGAAAGGTCATACAGCAAGACATACGGAAGTTGAATTCAAATTTGGTAGGTGGAAAGAAAGGATTCAAGTTGAATGGGTCATTTGTAAAACTAGACGACAAAAATATATATGTGTATGAACACAGCGAGCATGCAACATGTTCAAGTACTACGTTATCACAGTTGAGTGATTGTGTGCATGTTGATAGATGCGAAGAGATGATTTAGTCAATTGTACGTGTTCAGCTCATGCAAGCTTGTTGCCTTTCTTTGTTGGTAATAAAGCTGTTTTGAGTCAATACAAGGCACACATAAGTAATACAGGCATCCAGTCTGAAGTTACCAAACTAGAGAAAATTATTCGAGGTGAAGAATCCTCTGAAGGCACACCGTACGTCACTCCTATATCTTCCTTTGCTTTTAATTGGCAAGAAAATGATTGGACAAAGAGACTTGTACCTTGCATTCAAAAGCTATTTCCCGATAGGACAGTTACGTTTACAGCTACTATGGGGCTCTCATGGACCACTGATTTGCTTAAGGTGTGTCTCAAAATTGGAGACATTGCTACGAAACGTCAATTCCTTTTCTGTGGCTCCCCAGATGTTGTGATCACTAAGAACAGAATGGTCTCTTTAGGTGATGCAACACAGTTAGAGGAAAGCAGTGGAGAAGAGGGGTTAGTGGAAAACAGTCGTCAACCTAATCCAATGCAGGGTATAAGTGATTCAGCTTTCCCCGAGAAATTAGGGGAAGTATTTTCAGGTTTGTATATCCTCTTGGTCAGCAAAATCCTGAGAAAAATCGGTAAACGAAGGGATGTCCTTAGAGAATTCAAAGTGAAAGGACTTCTTCTCAGCAAAGTGTATGGGGGGATTCATTGCATTCTCAGTGTTCATTTGAAGGATGGAGCATCAGACTTGAATTTCAAAGTGATAGGTTATAATGTACTTTTAGAACCAAGTAGTCTGTGCACACTTTTACACAACATTATTCGCCCATTTTAATTTATGTCTGCATACACAACTTATTGATGAGAATATTCATGTAGAGTTTGTTGTAATTGTAACTCTTTCCTTAGCAATCTGTTGTAGAAATTACAACAACGGTAACGAATCGTTATAGATGAAGTTGTATGTGAGCTCCTCCCTGACAAACAAAATGTAGTCTAGGTAACGGCCTTATCAGTCAAGTAGGCTAAAAATCTGTGTCCTTTGATGTAAGCTTTGATGTCTCTTTGTGCATATGCAGTTACAAAAAAAAAAAAAAAAAAGAAACCTTTGACTAGCTAGGAAGAGTAGCAGTAGTAGTAGGAAGAGTAGCAGTAGTAGTAGCAGTGCTAGTTGGGCGGAGTCCAACCAGAGCGCAGCGTTGGTTGGACTCCGCCCAACTATAGCAGTGCAAGCAGGACTAGACTAGATTAAAAAGTTGGTGGAACGAATAAGTGACCGTTTGGACGTCACCTGGCTGCCAGACTTTCATCTGGACTCTTCCCCCTGAGTAGCTGGCCTTTCTCTAAGCCACAAAACTGAGCAAGAAGCTGAAGAAGCAGCTAGACAGAGACATGTACCTAGCCTTGAGAATTGGGAGGCGTGGCTCAACTAGTTAGCCCAGCCCAGAGGAATTGTTACCGTGGGTACTGAACAACCGTAGAAGTAGGGCTACCCCTGGTTTTACTGAATTAACTAGCTGTGTCTGCTGTCTAGTTGGACCAGATTTAGCTAGATAATGGGGTAGAGAATAGTTGAGCGGTGTTGTGTGTAGCTTGAACTGTACTGGCTGGCAAGAATCTAGTAAGCACCCTATGCACTGATATACATACTGCATGCAATGTACTGTATGCTTCACAGACCTACACTCTACACTGTGTGTATTATCATGATCCCTCTCAGAGCACCAACATGTGGTCAACAGATGCTCCATTCTACAGTAATGACATCACCTCCGATATGAGCCCCCTACCTATCAGCAGTGGCACCACCGACCCAACCTCACCCTCCGAGGACACCACACTCTCAACCACCACCTATGACCTCTTTGAGAACCAAAGTATCTGGAGCCTGAGTAACGCTGATAGTTTAACACTTCTTTCCTGGGCCCAACAGAAATCTGAACCCTCACAAAGCAAGACTGAGTAAAGCCCCCTCTGACCTACTGCAACGATTTTGGACTATGCATTTTGGATAACGATTTGAACTTAACCTCATTTCAATTGAGTTGTCTGCTATTAGCTCTAGTATCAGCATTTTAGCGAGTGATTATCTAGCCAGCTATCTAGTTTATTATTGTTATCGTGTAGCTACTAGTAGATCGTTCAGTTGTCATTTTGAGAGCTGTATGTATTTAGTAGCTAGCTGATGACATTATTGTGTCTTGGCATTAATTTTATGAATATAAAATTACCATTTGTGAAATGCCGAGAAATAATACTCACATGCGAATGTAGACACACTCTAAGAGAGTATGTGGGTGTGATGAAGAATGTAAACAAACCCAAGCAAACCACATATTAGAGAATAGCCATGGGACGTTGATCATGAGGAAGATTGTTTCCAGAAAGCACAGCCAGAGACTGGAATTCACCCACTGAACTGTGAAGCAAGTAGGACACTGAAAAGGGAGATTATTCAAAGGATTAGTAACCAGAGAGCAGAGTCGAAGAATGATCTGCACCAATTGAAGACTGAGTTGAAGAATGATCAGCAACGATTGAAGAATGATCAGCAGCGATGGAATATAGCTTTCGGGTCGATATTGATCGTGGTCATTGGATCATTTCTGGCCTTATGGCTTACGAATTCTAGTTTTAAATCCACCTTGTTTAAAGAGCAAGAAAAATGGCAGCGAACTTTTTTGACGAAATCAAGGACACTATGATGCACCTCGAAGAGAGTATCACATCAAGTAATTGTGCGGCCATTCAGTACAAAACTGTGTCCAATGTGGATCCCCCAACATTCAATATGACACGATTCAGTGATCACAAGAGAGACAGCGATCGATGGACATCCAACCCAGTATACACCAATCAACAGGGCTACAAGATATGCTTGAGGGTGATTGCTAACGGCAACGGTTTTGGAAAAGGAACTCACGTGTCTGTGTTTCTACACTTCATGAGAGGAGAGTTTGACGATCATCTAAAATGGCCATTTCGTGGGATTATTTCATTGCGACTGCTAGATCAGCACAGACAGAACCACAAAAATGGTTCAGTGATGTATGACGATAACGTGGTTGAGAGTGTATGCACGAGAGTGAGAGATGGGGAAGTGGGGAAAGGAGAGTGGGGTTACATTAAATTCATTCCTCACACAGAACTGGAACCATACCTGCATGAAGACACGCTGGTGTTCCAGATCTACAAAGTCGAGTTGCATTGATTGAGGTGTTTGTGTGTGTGAACAGTTTATAGTGAAGCTGCATTGAAAGGTAGCTAGCTAGTTAGTTTGTTTGTTTGTTTGTTCATTTTTTAAATTTATACCTTAATTGTTGCCATGAATGACATTTCTGAAACAGTTCCATGTACATGTGTGTCTCAATGAATTGGATTGTGGTACATGCATATGAGGGTGGACTGGAGCTGCTAAGCTATTTGGACCCCATGCAGATCACTTTATTAGCCAAAATTTACGATGTAGATTCAAAGCACAAAAAAGCTAATTTGAGTAAAGATTGTCAATGTAAAAAATAAGTCAAAGAACCAATTAAAGCATGCACAACACAATCTCATGTATAATCATGTTGTTGATAACTAGTGTGACCAAGTCAGTGTGTAGTGGGTTGAGTCTGAGAGTGGAGACAAACTCGTGGTACTTGTGGGGGTGGTGCTTGACCACACCCAGTAGGGCAGTGTACAGTCTGGTGGCCTTCTCTTTCTTGCTCTCATTCAACTCGTTGGTTTTCTCAAAAATGGACACAGTGATGAGTCCAGCTGACAGGAGGTGGAGGGCCAAGGCCTTTGGGTCCTCAGAGAGTGACTGGACTATCTTCTCACTGCAGCTCACCAGCACACTGTAGCCAGCGTTACCTGCAGGAGAGAGGAAATGGTTAGAGCATGATACGCCCACACACTGGAGACCTAAGTACATGTAATGTGAACAAATAGACTCAGTACATGTACAATACACTGTATATGGCTGATAGTACACAATAGGAGGAAGTGGAAAGGCATGTTGTAAAACGAGGAATGCGGAATGGAACGGAATATGGAACAACAGATATGAAGAGCAACTATTTTCTATACACTAAAAATTAAATACCTAAGAATTTAAGTTATATGGGAGCTAAAAGAGTCCCAAACCATTGTTAAACAGAGGGAGGGTTGAACAACTGTCAATGGCCGTAACTGATCCAATTTTATAATTTTATGATTTTTTAAAGAGACCTTCATACTTTCTAAACATTAAATACAGGGAATTCAAGTTATGCATGGCAGCTAAAAGAGTCCCCGAACCATTAATTAACGGATGGGGGAGGGCTGTGCAGTTTAATTGCCGTAACCAAGAGTAGATAAGTGTTCTTGCCATAAATAAGCATCGTTGTCAATGATTTTCTAAAAGCTTCTCTGCATGTGGTTAGGGCATGACTGAGCTGAAGCTATGACTGGTGGCTAGGCCACGTCTTTACCCCCAAGTACTTAATTAGGGGAGCAATAGAAACGCCTGATTATTATTAATAACTAGCGGGTTGCATTCCTCTAATTAATTAGAGGGGCTGCCTAACCAGTCATCAAATATGGTCCGGCTCACCCTCCAAGGAGCAATTAAACGGAGGGGGGGGGGGGGTTCAATGGCTGTAACTAGTATCATTGATCTAATTTCCCAATTTTTATGATTTTCTGAAAGCTTTGAAACAGACCTTGGAACAGGTTTAAAAAGGAATTTCCCATGAAATAACTGACTGTCCTAATTATTAGAGCTAATTTGTATGTACTCACATTCAGTTGAGGGTCTTCTAGTTTCAGCTGTGAAGACACTAGCTCATGCAGGGTCAAAGGAGCCACTGGTGAGTCTGTGGGGAATGACAATCACTGAATGTTGTAGTGTACACACAATCAAACCAATACAGTGCATGAACACACCAGACAAACAATGGCAATGATGTCATACGTACGTACACCTCAAACTTCATGCACTACAGAACGCTGTGATACACACAGCCTGCACTACACAACATGAATTGTACAGGCAGGAGAGTTTCAGATGTTCATCTTTGTGGTCCATTGGCCATTAGCAGCAGAGTGAACTTCATCTGTGCAACATACTCACCTACATAGGAAACACAGTACCAACATCAATATGAATACCAGTGGAACCTCTGATAAAGGACCCTCTGAATAAGAGACACTCAATTAAACATCTCTCTGTGTAGCTACAAAGGACACTGCTTCAGTCTACAAAATCACTTTCCTACATTACCGTACCCTCTCGAAAATAAGCCCATCTTGAATAAACGCCCATCCCCTCTTTTGCTTCGAAGTTCTTGCACGAGGGTATTTTCACTGGATTATAAGCCCACCTAGAATGAAGAGTTTGAGCATGCGCAGTAGCTAAATGCCACATGTTTACCATTAATTTTAGTGAAGAAAGGAAGTTTTAGGTAGTAGCTAGTAAGACTATACTCCTTGCTGGACCAAGATCAGACATATAACTTTCTCTGTATGGATCTGTTTGCCCCTGAAGATGTATATGCAGGGAACAAGTAGTCCTATATGCAGAGAAAAGAAAACACAAAGTCCAAGAAAGTTATCACACAGGCCAATTTTGCAGGTTACCTTGCCTTGGTTTTCTGAAACAAAGTACCTGATAGCTGCTCTGTAGGAGTATGACCTATCATCCTTTGGGAAGTTTCTGCTACGTACATCTGACATCGACACAAGTGACAAGCAACGAATAGAGTCAGAGTTCACTTCTTCTTGTTCATTCTCTTGTCTTGCTTTATCATACTCATGCATTAGTTTATAACATTGTTGTTGTCAATGAAATGTTCATACTATGTATTAAAATGAAAATACAATAGAGCAAAGTATAAACCTCGATTTGAGGCCGCGGGTGGGGGTATATTTGAATGAAAACTCGCCGTTCGCGATTAAACGCCCAGTCCCCTAATAAGCCTAGACTTCTTGAAGAAAAGGGTGGGCGTATTTTCGCGAGGGTACGGTATAGGTACCACTGAATAAAGGACCACCTCAGGCTCAATACAGAGAACAAACGTCACAAATAAATGCTGCACACATTTTCGGAGGTTTCACTTTATATAATACAACTGCTGATACAGACTATCCAGGCACTAGATTTAAACACTTGTTAGCTGTGTAGTAACCAAGGTATGAAGGTTCAGAGTACATAGTCACCGTGTTTCTCGTAGATGATGGTAGGGCTCCACTAGGTTGTGGTTGACACACTCCACTAATCCCATCCTCGCCTTGACCTCCTCCTCACACACTCTAATTAAGAGAAGGAATATTCAAATGACAACCGACTTATACGCCTGCATGTACAGTGAGCAAAATTTTTAATGGTAGAAATGAAATGTGACCTTCCAGCAGAAGTAAATCTGCTATTAGCTACTACAAAACTAGCTCACGTTAACAACCACTTGTAATTAAAGTGACCAGATTGTAAATGTGTACATTTTAAAGGGCTAGTATTGAGACAGTACTCGTCACCTCAGTGACAATGGCATGGAGGTGAACTTGGCACACACCTCACGCACTGTACAACACTGTAACATTGAAACAGTAGCACATAGTCATGTGACACAATTCATGTGTATGATAAATGCATTATTAGTCCTTGAGGTCATTGTTATGAGGGGGCTTGTAAGCTAAGCTCTCGTACAATGTAGGCAGGTAGAGGATCACATACTTCTGACTCACAAATGCATCCCTAGTATAAATTAGGAGCATTCAAATTCTACTCACAAGCATGGATCCATCACAAAACAGATTATGTTACGCTACACATGTACTATGTAAGTTTACCATTCTCTTGGCAATGTTTCAATACTTTACTAGCAATGTCATATTTCCTCATTCTTAGGAGTAGTTTCACAAGAGCTCTGTAAGTTGCACCAGCATGCAGGGTCCCTTCTCCTCTTCGCTGGTTTGGTGATTTGGTAAAGATCGCCAATTCTATTATTGCTAGTTACACAATGTTACAGAAATAATCAAGGCATAATAATAATTTACAATCCTGACAGTACACTCCCACCAGTGACTCACCATTCATAGTCACATTATAGTATCCAAAAAATACAACGCCAAAAAACCACAAAATATTACGTGCATTCAAACTCTACTAACCAGCACCACGAACGATCACAAAACAAATAATACGCTACACATGTGCTATGTAAGTTTACTATTCTCTAGGCAATGTTTATACACTTTACTTGCGATGTCATCTCTTCTTGTCTTTTGGAGTACTTTAATAAGAGCGATGTATGTTGTAGTAGCAGGCTTTCTTTTTTGCCACAGGGACAAACACTCCATCATGGCCGTTCGTGTGTCATACAAAACTAGAAACCGCCTCACATCAGCTTGCTCAGGAGGAGTGAGTTCCAATGCCTGAGAGTACAATATCACGTCGTCGAAGTAAGCGGCCAAATATGCGAACTCTTTTCTGTCAATCTTGTTGTTGAGTAGAGGGTGTTCAATGTCTATCCTCTCTGCCAGGCCTGTAGTGTGGATAGGGTGAGGGTCAGCAAAGGAAATGGTGTACGTGGATTGCATGCAGTTCAATACAATGACAATACATCTGTGTGAAAGAGGAAATGGTTAGAGCATGATACGCCCACACACTGGAGCACTAAGTACAGTACATGTAGTATGTACAATACAGTGGAAGTGGAAAGGAATATGGCACCTAGCTATTACGCTAGCTTCTTTCAGGAGGTCATAACTTAACTACTAAAAGATGCATTTTGTAGCTCTACATACATTGGCTATAAGTTTTGGGAGGAGAAAAAAAACAGCAAATTTCGACAAAAAACTATACGTGGATATTAATCTCAAGGGGAAATTAGGGAGGCTTTTGCCACCCTCCTGTTGGATATGGTTTGCCCCTCTTGGACAATTCAAATATGGTATCCTACTGTAACTGCCATGTTATGGAAGCTGAAAGAAACGGAGGGAGGGTGGTTGCTGTTGAGCAGCAGAGTATCATTGATCTAAAATCAAAACATAATACCGTATAGAGGGTATACATGTTCGTGGTTGTCATGGATTAAGCATGTACCGAGAATTTAATATCGTATGCATGCATGCTGCAAATAGGCTGCTATTTCACAAAAATCAAATCCGCGAAAACATTAATTTCTAAAGGCATTTCCGCGAAAATTTATACCTTAGAAATATACCCGCTATACGGTAGGTAGATACCGATACACAGACTCTGACAATGTAAACTCACCACTGACTCCACTGAGTGTGCGGATGTCCCTGAGTAGACAGTCTACAACTCTCAACAGATTAGCTCCATTATCCACCAGGTCAACAAGAGCAGCTGTCTCCTCTGACTGGTCTGTACCATTGAGAATGAGAGCTAACACTTGATATCATAAACACACGTTCTCACCTAGACAGTATCTGAGTTTGACCTTCGTCACTTGACAAAGCTGGTGAGATAAAGTCTCCATCTTAGAGAGACTGGCTCTCATGTTCTCACTGATGCTCTGTACTGTGCACTCCTGGACAACTCTCCTGGTCACTACAAGGACAGACGCTATCTCTGTCCGTATGGAGTCAGTGTGGCCTGTCAGCTCACTCAGAGAAGATGACCTTCAGAAGAAAAAAAGGATAATCAGACTTCCACTAGACAATTGAGTGGTACCTCAGAGCAGCAGTCATTCTCTCCATCAGAGACACTACACTCTTCACAGTAGAGCCAAGTTGTGTGTCACTCACAGCCAGGGCAGACCTTCTCAACTCATCAGTGGCCTCCTAAACAAATTGGAATGAGACTTAACTACAATGTACATTGTAAACAAACACTGTGTGTGCATTAATTAACTTATACACAACTGTGCAAGTAGAATCTACAAAGAGGACAAATCTATCTAGGAGTAAAATTTAGTTTGCCAAAGGTACCCACTACACCATTTCAAGAGGCTACACTGTACAAATGTGAATACCTGTAGTTTAGTAGTATCCACAGCAACTTTGGGGGTGGGTGCTGTCAATGATACGTAAAATTCGACCAGTGGCAGTAGTCCAGACAAGGATATGGTACAGGCGGTTCTCTTGGGAGCATTCTCCTCAGGGAAGAACCTGCAGATTATCCTGGGAGGGTAGTCGTGGAGATCCTCAGGTCTGAACTTCTCTACCTCAGGCTGATCCACTCCACTACGCAAGATCTGAAAATGAAGAGAATGTGATTTTAAGAGTAATACTATGTCCAACTTCACATTTTACCAATTCTTTGTCTGGTTCCACAGACCATCCCTGCACTGGGGGAATGTTGAGAGTGGCACACATATCAACAAACGTCAGTGGTCCTTGACTTGTCCTGTCAATTGACTTTGAAGACACTTCAGGATAGTCTCGTGGGATCAACACTGTATCAAGCGTCTCCAGAAACTGTAGATACATAAAATGAGCACACTTCAATTGAGCAATCTTACCTTAGCGTATAAGCTCCCACAGAGACTGGCTACAATGATGGCTATCCTGTCCTCAGTTGTTTGTGGAGGAGACCGGTAGACTCTGACAGTGTAGAGGTTACTGTCTGTGTTGCCTGTACATATAATAATTATAATCGGTCAATTGGAAGTCATTTATTTTTCTAAGTATTAACCTCTATTTTTCCGTCCAATTTTGAAGAAGTTCTTCAGCCGTGTGCCCAGCGTCAGTCTCCCAGTGTTCCCTCCAGGAGTGAACTTTGACCTCCCCTCTGGTATTTCCTGGTACTCATAGACACTATGAGAACCAGATCTCTTGGGAGACGAGTCAGCTTGGAGAAAGAGGAGGTCATCAGCTTCTTGTTGGGTGGACACTCGTACATGATGCTCCATGCTCAGGGTCACCTCTCCGTTTAGACCTTCACCAGAGATCAAGTAGGACGGACTGGCAGACTGAATGCCCTCAGGCATCACAAATACCTCTTTGGAGGCAAGGCTGGGTTGGACTTTAATGCCCACAGAGGTCCCTGCTGGGACAGCATTAGCTGGAACAGTCACTTGAACACCATTATCAAAGTCGGCATGGCCACCACTGGAGGTGAACTCCTTCTCTTGAGGCTCGTCGTAAAAAGTGACATCAGGGTGTGCGGAGGTTTGGTGCAGGGGATCTACACAGGAGGTAAAACACAGAACCATGTACTGGATACAGCACAAGCACACACTTACATCCAGGTGGTGTGGACAGAGTTTCCCCTGCTGCCTTGTTCTGGTAGACTGGCTTCTTCCTAAAGTTGACTCACATTCATAAAGCTAGTGACTCAACTGTGCAATATTCACTCACGTTTCTGTGTCAGTAACGACAGTCCAGTTCTTGGGTAGGACTGGAACAGACTGCGAACGTGACTAAGTGTGTGTGTGTGTGTGTGTGTGTGTGTGTGTGTGTGTGTGTGTGTGTGTGTGTGTGTGTGGGGGGGGGGGGCACATGTAATGGTATTCATGCTTGTTTGGGTGTGTGTAATATTGGAACTGTAGTTTGCACTCCATACAGTTAATGGACAGTATTTAAAAGTATGAGCTTATGATCTTAAATTGTCAAAATAGCAAAATACTCGTAAAAAAGAATGTTTATTCGATGTACATATAATAATGTATGCACTATTTAATTATTTGGCACAATAAACTAAAACACCATCATGATCATGCAGTGTGTGCATTATTGAGGTATGGACTCACATGTGATTCAGCAGCTTCCTCAAGCAATTTGATTATTGAAGTGTTACCTGATGACTTGGCCCACATCAGAGCAGTCTTTCCAAACTGTGATGATGATCATATGAAGGGATGAGACATACATTGTAAGAGGTAAAGTGGTCTAATGCGTATGACATGTACTTTGCTGACAGAGCAATACTGGCAAAGATAATTGCATATTAAGAGGTTGGGTATATCTGTTCAGGTACAAATGACAGCTCTGTTCAGTCATTAACTACTGTAAGAGGTATAGGTGTACAGTACATGTAAAGCTGTTTGTTAAGTATAACTACGCAACTATGTACTCTATAAAGTACATGTGCTCACTTTATTAGTGCAGAGAGGAGAAGCCCCTGATGAGAGAAGCTCCTTCACAGTATCTTCCTTTTTCATGTAGGTTGCCTGCATGAGTGGAGTGTCCCCATACTGCAAGAGTGGAGACAGTGACAACACAATATGAATGTACATTGAACACCAATACAGACATTCATTGCTCTACATTTCCAACCACATCCTAGAGTGAGAACACAAGCACAACAGTCATACGTATTAAGCCAGCTAGTACAGTACATGTAAATAAACCGGCTAGTACGTCAGTTTAAAGCACTAAAATCCACAGGGAAATGTAATTGTCAGCACATGTAAGTTCATAATAGTACATCTACAACTGCATGTATACACTTAGCCTCGTTCCCAGGCCGAGTTAATTGTCTCTAAAATAATGCTAGGTCGCCAACTAGGCCTGCATGGGATAGATTGTATCTGGTATAAATTGTATAATTATTGTCCATAACGAATGCATACAGCTAGAGAAATGACAAAGAAATATGATATTGGCCCGAGGGCTGAGTGCAATACACACCATGCATCCCGAGTGCACGTGTCATAACTAGTTTATAACCCTAGCAACACAAAATACACCTATGCTATATGTCCAGGTAGATCGAGCTAATGGCTTCCAAGTTCATTGTCTACAGCAACTGGTAGCACAGTAGGGAACCACACAAAATGTCCCTTCCTTCACACTGGAGTTGACAGCTTGGACCTGACGCTCATTGAGGGGGGCCTCTTGTTTGACACAACTTGATAGCTACCACCTAGATCTAATACCTAGTTAGCTAGTTAGCTAGGTTAGCTTTCTTCAAGAGATATTTTGTAACACGGAGCTATTTTTGTGATTACGGCAGCTTTTACGGAGAAATAATTGAAATTTGTTAGATCTGAAACTACGCCCATATCAAGGGCGTATACAGAGAAGAGGGCATGCAACTCACTATGTACCATACGTACTCATCCAACTTCGTATCAGAGACCGGATATGCTAAAAATAGAATCCAGTATACGGACGTGAAGAAGTGGGCGGTGTTGTTTACGGAGTTATAATTATGGGCATGTACATCAGAGCTGCCTTTGCTAGCTAGCTAGCTAACATTAACAGTGCAGTATTATTTTAGAGAAGTGTCATGACCAGTCCTAGTCCAGCCAGGTCTAAGACAACCCCTTAGAGCGGGAAGTTAAGTGCTGGGCGCATTGTTAAGTACCAGAGACTCAGGAAGACAGGTACCTAGGTTTCATTTTCTTGGAGTTGCAACTGTTGGATGGTTTGCCTTTGCCTTTGACACTGCTAGTACGAGCCATACTGCTGCTGAGAACTAGTTTTACTATGCTGCAATCGAGCTATAGCTAGCTACCTAGTACCTGCAGATATATAAAAAAAGACTTTGATTTACCTTGTGCGGTCAAAGGTTATGCGTGGGCGTTTTTGTGGGCAGTTCTAAAAATAGCTCAATACGAAGTCAGATGATTCTGAGAATAGGGTGCCCTTGCCCATATGCAATCTTCACCAGGCCTAGTTGCATGGCGACCTAGCGTTATTTTAGAGACACCTCGGCCTAAGAACGAGGCTAGTATATACTGTACAATGTATCACTATAATTATAGTCTATGAAAATGCCAGTAATAGTGTACAACATGCAAGAAAATGTATGTAGCCCAGTTTGTACACAAATTAATAGTATATCTTATAGGCAAAACATAATAAGGGTTTTAAATGCCGGCAATGTCCATAATTGTACGTACATGCATGATCACGAACATGCTGCCTATAGTATGGTGGCCCTGAGGTACACACATAGTAGGCTCGAGGCTACGGCAATTCCTTATGTCAATTCAACTCCCTAGAAATAATTATGTCAGGTGTGTTTTAAATAGAAAATCACACTCTATCTGTCTGTCATGGCTAAAGCAGAGGCTACAGACCTCAACGGTATATAGAGTCATTAGCTATAGCCTATAGGTAACTATTCTGTTAGCACTAATCCACCCCCTTAGTTCTTCACAAACTTGCTTGGAGAAGCTTGGAGACTCATTTCTGATTTTGTAACATTGAAGACCTCTTCTTATAAAAGTACATTAGTGAATTGCCATAGCCTCAGTTCAATGGAGCTGGCCTCAGTTGAATTGACGTAGAGAATTGCCGTAGCCTCGAGCCTACAATGTGTGTACCTCAGGGCCACCGTACTATAGACACATCAGTTCAGTATCAGATACTCACCTCATCAGCCAGGTCCACCACGGCTCCTGAGGAGAGCAGCTCTTTAACACAGTCAGTGTGACCTCCACTGGCTGCCTTTAAGAGTGGAGTCCTCCCATACTACAAGAGTGAGAGTATATGTAACTTTTGAAAACACATCTGTGTGATAGACGGTAAGGGGGATTGGCATAATAGAGAGTGGTTGCATCTGACATCATCCACCCACACACGAAAGTACATAACACTAACTCTAACCTTTCAGCAAGCTAGCTCGTAGTTGAGCGACAGCAGATTAAAATCTACACACGACTGAAAATAATAGTCGAATCAAATTCAATTTTCCATGTCCACAGTTATTCCAGTGACAGAGCACATGCATCAACTATCTATCACCACAGTATGGTTCTGAAGTGGTTTGCTCCCTCATTACTATAGCCTGAAATACAGCTGTATGGTGACCGACAACCTTGCCTCTCATTTGAGATAGACAGACAATATTTGGGGACAAGACTAAAGCATGGAATCAAGGGATATCGTACATTCGTATATTATTATTAATTAGCATGACAGTAGCAAAAACAGACTTTCACAGCTTCAGCTCTACATACCCACAAACCAGCTTACCTCATCCACACTGTTGACATCCTCTCCCCTCTTGATGGCATCTTTTAAAGCACTCAAGTCACCAGCATTGGCAGCTTTGTGTATGTCCATTTTCTTGGATAGTATCCACGCCCCTTTGTTTGGACCCCTCCTTACTGACATTCATGCTTGATCAATATGCAATAATAATTACACTTTCACAGCTTCAGCTCAAACATGCAACAATTAAGTGAGTACATGTATAAATTCAAGGTCAATCTCAAGTACAAAAAGAATGATGGTACGCACAATCATAATTATGTATATGTACGTACGTGTAGACAAACTATGTGTACTTGCTATCTAATTGTGTGACCAAGTCAGAGTGTAGTGGGTTGAGTCTGAGAGTGGAGACAAACTCGTGGTACTTGTGGGGGTGGTGTTTGACCACACCCAGCAGGGCAGTGTACAGTCTGGTGACCTTCTCTCTCTTGGTCTCATTCACATACTCGTTGGTTTTCTCAAGAATGGACACAGTGATGAGCCTAGCTGACAGGAGGTGGAGGGCCAAGGCCTTTGGGTCCTCAGAGAGTGACTGGACTATCTTCTCACTGCAGCTCACCAGCACACTGTAGCCAGCGTTACCTGCAGGAGAGAGGAAATGGTTAGAGCATGATACGCCCACACACTGGAGACCTAAGTACATGTAATGTGAACAAATAGACTCAGTACATGTACAATACACTGTATATGGCTGGTAGTACACAATAGGAGGAAGTGGAAAGGCTTGTTGTAAAAGGAGGAATGCGGAATGGAACGGAATATGGAACAACAGATATGAAGAGCAAGCATTAGCTATTTTCTATACACTAAAAATTAAATACCTAAGAATTTAAGTTATATGGGAGCTAAAAGAGTCCCAAACCATTGATTAAACAGAGGGAGGGTTGAACAACTGTCAATGGCCGTAACTGATCCAATTTTACATGTACAATTTTATGATATTTTAAAGAGACCTTCATACTTTCTAAACATTAAATACAGGGAATTCAAGTTATGCATGGCAGCTAAAAGAGTCCCCGAACCATTAATTAACGGATGGGGGAGGGTTGTGCAGTTTAATTGCCGTAACCAAGAGTAGATAAGTGCTCTTGCCATAAATAAGCATCGTTGTCAATGATTTTCTAAAAGCTTCTCTGCATGTGGTTAGGACATGACTGAGCTGAAGCTATGACTGGTGGTTAGGCCACGTCTTTACCCCCAAGTACTTAATTAGGGGAGCAATAGAAACGCCTGATTATTATTTAACTAGCGGGTTGCATTAAAGGGGCTGCCTAACCAGTCATCAAACATGGTCCGGCTCGATCACCCTCCAAGGAGCAATTAAACGGAGGGGGGGGGGTTTCAATGGCCGTAACTAGACTAAGTATCATTGATCTAATTTCCCAATTTTTATGATTTTCTGAAAGCTTTGAAACAGACCTTGGAACAGGTTTAAAGGAATTTCCCATGAAATAACTGACTGTCCTAATTAATAGAGCTAATTTGTATGTACTCACATTCAGTTGAGGGTCTTCCAGTTTCAGCTGTGAAGACACTAGCTCATACAGGGTCAAAGGAGCCACTGGTGAGTCTGTGGGGAATGACAATCACTGAATGTTGTAGTGTACACACAATCAAACCAATACAGTGCATGAACACACCAGACAAACAATGGCAATGATGTCATACGTACGTACACCTCAAACTTCATGCACTACAGAACACTGTGATACACACAGCCTGCACTACACAACATGAATTGTACAGGCAGGAGAGTTTCAGATGTTCACCTTTGTGGTCCATTGGGCATTAGCAGCAGAGTGAACTTCATCTGTGCAACATACTCACCTACACAGGAAACACAGTACCAACATCAATATGAATACCAGTGGAACCTCTGATAAAGGACCCTCTGAATAAGAGACACTCAATTAAACATCTCTCTGTGTAGTTACAAAGGACACTGCTTCAGTCTACAAAATCACTTTCTTACATTATAGGTACCACTGAATAAAGGACCACCTCAGGCTCAATACAGAGAACAAACGTCACAAATAAATGCTGCATACATTTTCGGAGGTTTCACTTTATAATAATACAACTGCTGATACAGACTATCCAGGCACTAGATTTAAACACTGGTTAGCTGTGTAGTAACCAAGGTATGAAGGTTCAGAGTACATAGTCACCGTGTTTCTCGTAGATGATGGTAGGGCTCCACTAGGTTGTGGTTGACACACTCCACCAATCCCATCCTCGCCTTGACCTCCTCCTCACACACTCTAATTAAGAGAAGGAATATTCAAATGACAACCGACTTATACGCCTGCATGTACAGTGAGCAAATGGTAGCAATGAAATGTGACCTTCCAACAGAAGTAAATCTGCTATTAGCTACTACAAACTAGCTCACGTTAACAACCACTTGTAATTAAAGTGGTCAGATTGTAAATGTGTACATTTTAAAGGGCTAGTATTGAGACAGTAGTCGTCACCTCAGTGACAATGGCATGGAGGTGAACTTGGCACACACCTCACGCACTGTACAACACTGTAACATTGAAACAGTAGCACATAGTCATGTGACACAATTCATGTGTATGATAAATGCATTATCAGTCCTTGAGGTCATTGTTATGAGGGGGCTTGTAAGCTAAGCTCTCGTACAATGTAGGCAGGTAGAGGATCACATACTTCTGACTCACAAATGCATCCCTAGTATAAATTAGGAGCATTCAAATTCTACTCACAAGCATGGATCCATCACAAAACAGATTATGTTACGCTACACATGTACTATGTAAGTTTACCATTCTCTTGGCAATGTTTCAATACTTTACTAGCAATGTCATATTTCCTCATTCTTAGGATCGAGTAGTTACAAGAGCTCTGTAAGTTAAGTTGCAGGGTCTCTTTGCTGGTTTGGTGATTTGGTAAATATCGCCAATTCTATTATTGCAAGTTACACAATGCTATTTCATAGTTACAAAAATTAACATATTTCCTTAGCATTTTCACAAGAGCTCTATACGTTGCACGTTGCAGCAGCTGAATAACTTCTTTGCCACAGGGACAAGCACAGGCTCCATCTGAGATATCTTCAGTGTTCAAGCTCTAACCCCACACCTAACCTAACTACCTCTTGGGAACCATTTCTCCTAGCCACTGTCGACAATGGAAGAACTGCTCCATTCTTGCCGGCCACTGAGAGTATTCATCATCCTACAGCTAGCTACAGACTTACAGTACACTGAGTACACCACAATGACCATACAGGCTAGCTCTCCCTGGACCGGACCTGTCTGTTGATGTGGACGGCTTTGTCTTCATTGCTTGCTACTAAAGCACTAACTGGAGGTACGTACCTATACAAGTGTGTGTGATCGATCACCTCTTAGTGGAGTTCCTAGATCTTACATGTATATACATACGTACCTGGTAAGTAGCTATCTGTATTCATGCGTCACGAATGTGAATATCATTGATATTATTAATAAAATGTTAACGTTTGTATGCTTGTTCCCCCGTCCCTGTACAGCGGTCCTAGTCTGCAATGGTCACGGTACGGCTAGAGGGGGACCTGGTAACTCCACTCTGTGTGTGTGCCAGGAACCATACACTGGGGATACTTGTCAAACCTGTAATCACGGCTACTACGGCAACCCAATGTACGTATTTAATAGTAACAGATCATGATGTGCCCAGAATTTTCAAAGTGGTGGCTATTTTTCAATCCTTAATCTCAATTAACACAAATGTATGCCTATTATTATAGTAGACAGGCTAGGCCTAGAAGGTTATTTTTGCATACGTGTAGAGGTGGCAGGGTGTCATACAGGGGGGGACATTCCCACCCCCTAAAATTTGCATTTAGGTACTAGTTGGAGTCCTAGCTGGCAATTTTACATACTAACAGGGTATTGAAATAACAGTTGACCTTTTTTTTAGCAAAATTTTCTAGTTACTTTTCTTATTTCCCCCCTGTACTTCTTCAAAATCCTGTATGACACCCTGGGTGGTTAGTACCAACCACCTCCAACCATCTCTGATTTTATATTATTATTAATATAGCTACGGGAGTATATATTTATTATGTTTCCGCCTCCCCGTAGCAACGGTGGACACTCAACTAGTCACTGGAATGGAGTTCCACAAGTTCTACTTTGACCATCATTGTAAGTTCCAACCCCCCCCACACACACACACACACACTGTCCACCCCCACACTCTCCACACACATGCACACCTCTCACACACACATTGTCCACCCCCACACTCTCCACACACCTTACACACTGTCCACCCCTACCTTAACACACTCCACCCACCCACCCACCCACACACACGCTGTGCCTGCGTCCCCCTCTGCCATACAACAGTCCATGATCACACCCAAGGTTCAGATGTTGGGGGACTCAGGCGCTTATTGTGCCTACATCCGCCTCATCCAAACAGTCGACAAGTAAGCACAATCATATAATTTTCTCACAGTCCATGGTGTTTTTTTTGTTGTCGAAAAATGGCCTGTTTTGAGAGGTAACTTCCATTTGAGTGCCCGTAACTTGATAAGTATTGTCTAATTTTGCATTTTGTAGAGCTTTTCGAAAGGTCTGTTTAAAATAACTTTATATAATAATGTACATGTACATATCATGTATAGTGTACTGGTGCGACATGAGCACCTCGATTACGATTGGTCACGTGCAAAATCAACAGTAAAGTCATTGTTGCATGTGACTAATTAACTCAATTTTTTTAGCCTAATCGAGGTACTCGTGTCAAACCTCCTCTGAGTGTATGGTGAGCTGTGATATCACATGACTTGTATTTTGTGCAGGGAAGGCGTGGCTCACTCAGTGAGTATTCCAGAGACCAGGATCTGGCAGGATATTGGAAGTATGTTCATTCTCATTGCTCGGCTGGTGGGGCCAATCCAGCGAGGTCACCTGACACCCCTAGCGACCAGTAGTTACCATAACAACTTGATAAAGGATATTTTAGAAATGTGTGATTTTGTGTTGTGCTTTTACATGACTGTAGTTTCAGTTTTGAAATGAATTGAGTTTTTGTGACACCGGTTATTTTCGTATGGTAGAAATTTTCGTGATGTAAAACATCATACGAAAGTTACAAGTATGAAATTATTCTACCCCAACGGGTGTATTAGGAACATCAATTCATCACAAATCATCATGATTATATGCCCGCACATTCCAAAATTGATATATTATATATTAGCTGTTCGCCTAACCGTTATAAAAGCGAAAACTCAGCCTGGGATCGAGGCTAATAATATATAAGATCGGTCATCACCCCACCAGTAAAAATTGCTTGGATTGGCCGGGAAAACATGGAAAACTACCAGTACATGTGAATAACATTGTAATGGATTGCTCTCGTCTGATTTCTTGTTTCCACGCTTTTTGGTGGTTCCCCCGGCCAATCCTGCAATTTTTCAACGCATTGCAAATATTTTTCTAGTCAGATAGGTCTACATTCCAGCCGTCACTTGTATCTACTACATGCTACTACATGCAGGATGAATATTATGGAGCTTGCTTTAGGATACTACATGCTACTACATGCAGGATGAATATTATGGAGCTTGACATGCTACTACATGCAGGATGAATATTATGGAGCTTGCTTTATGGAGCGGTATCCGTGCCAGTATTGGCCAAACCAGGCCTGGACAATAGCGGGGCACAATCTCAATTTGCGCATGCGCACAAGGGCATTTCTAGCTGGGACACAATCTGAGCCGGGACAATACTACCTGAGCCAACAAAGAGAGAGTCATAAAATGTTCCTCCTGAGCACAAAATACATCACTGTTTGATCTGCCTAGAGAGGTAAAAAGATTGCCTTATTAGAAAAGTTCCTGTTTAATAGTGGGTAAAGATCGCTATATAACTTAGTGAACTTGCAGCAGTGTAGCCTAGTTATGCACTTCCAACCAGTCTTCATTGCACACTATTAATGCACCCATTCTTTTCTTATACAAAAGTCCTCTAAATTATAGAACATGGAAGCACTTTGGCAGAATGAAATAATCAGCAACTCTCTCTGGTTTATATTTTATATTATACCAGAGCCGGAGGAAGCAAATATGAAGTGGTCAGGCCGGACCCATAAAGGGGGGGCCCGGGGGTCCTCCCCCGGGAAAATTTTTTTAATGGTGCTTGCTGGTGCATTCTGGTGCATTTTGAGTAATATTTTAATGAATTTGAAAATTGACATTTTAATTGAGACAATCACAAAAATTAATATTGGTACAGGTATATGAGGTTGCACCTAAAATTTTCCTGTGACGGTGAATGATACCTTAAAGGAAGGAGATGTTCTTCTGCTGGTTTGGAGAGGCACCAATGTGAGGACACTGAAAGGAACTCGATTGCAGTTTGGAGAGAGACATTTTCTTCTGGCTTGCAGCTAGATCTGACAGTAGATAGTCTGATCCTGCAGTACTACTAGTCTATTAGCTATTACCAGCACCTTTGAGTAAGGATTATGATTAATTTTTCATTTTTAATGTTAACGACCGTTACCAAATATATAAGTGAATGCGCAAAAAGTGGTCAGGTTTTGCCTGACCAACCTGACCGGTTCCCCCGGCCCTGTATACACATGCATGTGCCCTAGATTGTGTCCCAGGATATGGCCCGCCATGTGGCTCACTTATTGGCCTGCCATGTGGCTCAGTTACTGGCTCAGTTATTGTCCCGGCTCGGATTGTGTTCCAGCTAGAATTGCCCTTGTGCGCATGCGCAAGTCGAGATAGTGCCCCGCTTGTCCCGGCTCGGTTTTTGGCTCACCTATTGCCTCGCCAATACTGGCACGGATACCGCTCCATATTGATTCATTGCTACCTTGCTACTAACCTTGTTCTTCATCCTGGCTCTTTCTTCTACTACCGTAATCGTTCTAATTATAGAACCAGTAAAAAATAATTATTTTTCTAGAAACAATGTACCAAAAAAAAAGATTTTATATGGTGGTATATGGGCGTTATAAAAAAGGGCGTCCTAACCGAGGCTTTTTCTATAATAGGAATAACCGGAGAGAGTCATTCATTCCTGTAACATATAGGTACTGTAAGTTGCTTTCCTTGAAGCCTTCTGTGTAGTGCTTGACCAGTGACTGATTCCAGTATATACAATTACATGCATGTACTGATTACCTTCAGTGTTGCGGAAGTGTATATGTATGCCTGAGGATTTTCCCTGGTATTCCCCCTACTCTAGCAGCGTGTGTTGACAAAGAAAATAGAATTTCGCATTTCAGTTTCTGTTTAAAATTCTTAGTTCGATTTTTGTTCCAGTGCTTAGATCAATACTATAGTCTGTTGTATGTGGTTAGCTTGCAGCTATTATAATATAGTTGCAATAGACATTTTGATCTCACTCAACCAAGATGAGCTCACGACGCATTGTTCTCGAATTTGTGATTGCCGTAACCCTGTTGATATTAGGATGTGGTGCTACTTCCACGCCATGTACCTCTGAAGAGATAGAAGATTGCCGTTGCTTCCCTCAGCTTGTCAAGGACGTTATAACGAACGGTAGAAATCAGTACAACATGCAAAAGGTCTTCTTTCCTCCCAACAAAGCAAATCCTGTGTTTATTGAGATTATGTACTATTTTTCTCTGAATGATCTTGCGAATGGTAGTACAAACTGCTCTGATACTTCATTAGGTGAAGCTTGGTATTGGTCCGAATCTACATTCTATCTTTTTCAACCAATTGAGTCTCTTCAGTTCACATCTCTACTATTCACGGACAACCAACTGCGAAAGGAATTTTTAACTCTCTATATGCCACGTAACTGCTACAAAGAGAACGACATTGAAAGGTCATACAACTTCTAACTCAAAGGGTAAGCCTGTGAATGCATGGGGTATATAATATAACTTTCTATGATTATATACTGCAGCTGTACAATACATAATTTTATGTCATGTTTATTATCTGTCTGATTCCTTTTTCACAGTTGAAGCTATTTGCAATACGGCCACTGAGCACTTCTGTTGTGATTAATGATGGATACAGCCCAAAAGCAGCGAGCGTAAGTACAATAACTCGCTACTATTCTGGTCAGTCGGTGATGTTTGGGGACGTTAGCTCTGGATATGCGTTTGGTTTTCAAGTTGTATTTCCTCTTATCTTGGTTTTTTGTAGCAGCATATTTTTCTTGTATCTTATAAATCCAAGTGACGTTACAAATATTGCATCTCCTACAATTATTGCCAGTGAACAAAATACAACACCTAAGAGTGATCATGATTCAGCTAGTAATAGGATGAACGGCATTATTATGTGTGTTTGCTCTTGCACGGTTGTTGTCTAATAATATAATATGTGCTATATATATAGGCTTGGATATTGCTGCTCTATGGAGAAGTGCAGCTGTAACCAGAGGGAACATTTTCAATTGGTTCTCAGGTTTACGAGGGTACTATGCTGGTGTGCAATTAGGCATCCCTATCTTAATGCTGCTTGCATGAAGACCTTCTTATTACAGCACTAACTATTGCTTTTGCTTGTTTCAAGTTTTGTCTGTGTTGTGCTAAGGTTAGCAATGCTTATGTTATTCTCGGTCCTGTCTCTTGCATTATTGTTCATTCATTTCATATTCTTGCTGGTTTCATCCATGCACCGTACCATGCAACGAGCATCTTGGTGCTGTATTCTGTGGCTTTTTTTGTGTACATTTTTGCTATGAGATCCACATATCACTGCTTAGGAAAATGTGTTCAGAGCAAACCCTGTGTCATACTATGGTTAATAGTGTTGTCTGTTATCGTTTTTGCTGGCTTCGTAATCATATATCTTCTTCTCCTGTTTGTGCCTATCAACCTAGCTACTAAAGATGGTCCCACTCGAATCAACAGTATTAACCAAACCATTATTGGCACTGATTACTACGGCTGTGACCTATAAACTGTTTTTCAAGCACGACAAACACAGGGAAAATATTGAATTTCCTGCTACAGTGCTGCTACAGTGCAGCCCTTAAAATCTGCACATTTCCTGAAAAATGGCAGGTGTCCTGCAAGTGTCCTGCAACCTACTTACAAAGGATAGTGCAACGTTTCCTGTATAGTTTCCTTTACTATTCCTGAAGAAGATCAGGACATGTGTACGATTCATAAAGGAAAGTCTACAGGAAATTTTGTACTATCCTGAAAGTATAGGAAATTTAGATATTTTTCCTGTGAAACACGAACTTGTTCAGATTCTCATCAATGCAAAAGATAAAATCGAGCCTGCCTGGAGAAAGAGACTGAAAAAGAGGAAATGGAGAAATTAATCTATGATTACTTTGGAAGAACGAACTCCAATTCAAACACCTTACGAAGTTAACCTTCCTTTTATAATTATGATATGCTATGCATATAAAGACGATCGAGTGAATTGACACAACTTGCCAATTCGCAACCTTTAATATGTGTAGTATACTTGCATTGTAAAATAAATACATTTAGTCTGTAGAGAGTATAGATTACCACAAATGTGTGAGTAGTTGTACTTAAATGTAAATATCTTTTGATTGGAGCATTTCTAAGAGAAATGGTGTTGATACCCGTGTGTAGATGAATGACTCAACTACAATATAATGATTTATCCAAAAATGGCCTCTACATGTATATGTAAAAACGTTTTGTTGCACAATGTTCGCAGAATGACTGCTTACTGGAAGCCACACCTTTAAATCTTTGCACGTTATAGCAGATAATTCTAATTAAAGCAGTAATTACAGCGCCACTCTATTAAATTAGAATTGCCAAGTTCACAATTAATTTTACTCCAATTGAGCGCCAAGTAAATAGACCCATTGTTTCTAGAATTTTTTTACTGGTTCTATAATTAGAACAATTACGGTATAAATTATAGGCAGTACTGTCCTAGCTCCTTCCAATTACAGCGTCAAGTTCACATACTCCAATTGAGCGCCAAGTAAATTCTGGAATTATTTTTTGCTGGTGCTTAGGTTTAAAGGCTACCTTGATTTAAGGTAGCCTTAAATCAAGGCTGGCCACTTGCACAACTGATCTCGTAGCCTCGTAGAAACAGCTAGTAGTACTTTATGTTCTATTGCTAAGCGCCAAACTGTTTTTTTTCTCTTGTTCTATTTGTGCGCCGCTGGAAATTAAATTATAATTTTTAGTGGCGCTGTAATTAGAAGAAAGATGGTATAGGCAGTACTGTTGGTGGAGTCTATATTATGTAATAACTATTATGAAGTGTGTGATTGTTTTTTGTTTTTTTGCAGTCTTGCTTGGAAGCAGAGTTTTTCTACTTTGGTCTTTCATTCTGTCATTTAAAAACAAGAATATCTGATACAGTTTTGAGTCGAATTCCATTTTCTATCTTCAAACAGGATATTAGTGAAGAAATAGGAAAGGTTATACAGCAAGACATACGGAAGTTGAATTCAAATTTGGTAGGTGGAAAGAAAGGATTCAAGTTGAATGGGTCATTTGTAAAACTAGACGACAAAAATATATATGTGTATGAACACAGCGAGCATGCAACATGTTCAAGTACTACGTTATCACAGTTGAGTGGTTGTGTGCGTGTTGATAGATGCGAAGATGATTTAGTCAATTGTACGTGTTCAGCTCATGCAAGCTTGTTGCCTTTCTTTGTTGGTAATAAAGCTGTTTTGAGTCAATACAAGGCACACATAAGTAATGCAGGCATCCAGTCTGAAGTTACCAAACTACAGAAAATTATTCGAGGTGAAGAATCCTCTGAAGGCACACCGTACGTCACTCCTATATCTTCCTTTGCTTTTAATTGGCAAGAAAATGATTGGACAAAGAGACTTGTACCTTGCATTCAAAAGCTATTTCCCGATAGGACAGTTACGTTTACAGCTACTATGGGGCTCTCATGGACCACTGATTTGCTTAAGGTGTGTCTCAAAATTGGAGACATTGCTACGAAACGTCAATTCCTTTTCTGTGGCTCCCTAGATGTTGTGATCACTAAGAACAGAATGGTCTCTTCAGGTGATGCAACACAGTTAGAGTTAGAGGAAAGCAATGGAGAAGAGGGATTAGTGGAAAACAGCCGTCAACCTAATCCAATGCAGGGTATAAGTGATTCAGCTTTCCCCGAGAAATTAGGGGAAGTATTTTCAGGTTTGTATATCCTCTTAGTCAGCAAAATCCTGAGAAAAATCGGTAAACGAAGGGATGTCCTTAGAGAATTCAAAGTGAAAGGACTTCTACTCAGCAAAGTGTATGGGGGGATTCATTGCATTCTCAGTGTTCATTTGAAGGATGGAGCATCAGACTTGAATTTCAAAGTGATAGGTTATAATGTACTTTTAGAACCAAGTAGTCTGTGCACACTTTTACACATCATTATTCGCCCGTTTTAATTTATGTCTGCATACACAACTTATTGATGAGAATATTCATGTAGAGTTTGTTGGTAAAAATTAATTGTGAGTATATATATAAACATACACAGCATGTACTGTAGCCTCGGTCCCAGGCCGATTTTTTTTTAATAGAACGAAGTTGAAAAATACGGCCTGGTATTGATTGTATCTGGGCGTGGCAGGAACAGGAAACAAAAGCAGAGATTCTTTACATGCATTTTGTTTCCTGCTTTTTTTCTGTAATACCAAGGGCCCATACTGCTGCTGAGAACTAGTTTTATTATGCTGCAATCGAGCTAGCTAGCTAGCACAGATATAAAAAAGACTTTGATTTACCTTGTGCGGTCAAAGATTACGCGTGGGCGTTTTGTGGGCAGTTCTAAAAATAGCTCAATACGAAGTCAGATGATTCTGAGAATTGGGCGAGTTGCATCATAGATAGTAGAGGAAGGGGATTGGAAACGGGATCACGTGAGCTTATGCTTGCAACGTAAGGCCTCTGGGACCGTGCGCGTGGCAACAATAGACACCTTGAGGTGTGATTTTACTGGTTTTGAGGTCAAGAGAAGCTTTTGAAAAGAAGCAAATGAGAGGATACTAGGTAAGTAAATGTATGAATAGCCCTAAAATTTGTCTTGAGGCATGGCTAGGTACAAAATGAAACATTATTACTAGCTAGAAGTCATGTTCACTCTTGGTAGCACACAAAATTTGAAGATTTTACAACACTTAGCTTCTTCTTTTTATTTGTGGGGTAAGAACTGACTTATGAATTGCATCTATTGTAATTGAATGGTCACAGTAGTAGTACATGATAGTAGTTTATTGCTTCAGCTATATATTGGAAGTGGGGATATCATACTTCTTGAGTTATTGACCGATTTGTTGATTTCCACTAGCCATCATTGCGGGGTAGCATCTCCATAACTAAGCTGAATTTATATTCGAGACTCGGCAATATTAAAGATCAATGTCCTTATTATTGCTTCCAATCCATTAGATTTTGAAAATCACTATTCATGCTCTGATTTTGTCACCGCAGTGTACGTGTCGATGTGTGGCAAGAACTTGGACTGAGAAATCACTGGAGAACATTGATAATTCATGTATAATTATGTTTAGATCCTGCTTATACCTTTTATTGATTGTTCATTGTTGTCTATGCATGATCATAAGCTTGCTTAAGCTTTTAGTTTAGCATAAACTGCCATTAGTGCACAAAAAGTTTATTGCAAGCTCAGCACTTTAAGCTGCATCCATGGTCGTGGCTATAATTGAGGACGGTCCGTGTGAAATAGTGCTAATTGCCTGTGTTTCCAATCCCCTTCCTCTACTATCTATGGTTGCATGCCCTCTTCTCTGTATACGCCCTTGGTAATTCTAAAGGTGTACGTAGAGGCATTTTACTCCCGTAAAAGTTACAGTAATTATATTTAGCTCCGTGTCATGTTCTCAATTTATAGCTAGCTAGCTATGGCATGCAACGCGTTGTCTTGTTTGAAGCAAGATGGCCTCACTCTCATGGCAGAACACGCCCAGGCTCTCAAGCTCCTGTTTGAGGGAAGGGACGTGTTTATCTGGTTCCCAACGGGGTATGGCAAGTCTCTCTGCTATATCAGTTGCTACCCTTTTTAATGGACTACAAGCTAGGTAGGACCAAGGCTCCTCCTGTTGACAAAAGTGTTGTTCTTGTTAATTGTCTCTCCCCTTGTATCTCTCATCATGAGACTCATGATTGACCAGATCAGGAGTCTAAACAATAGAGGTGTTTCTGCTGCCATCCTCAGTAGCAATAAAGGAATCGACAAAGATTTGGTTGCCACTGCCAAAGAAGTGTCTTCTGGGAAGTATTTCCTGCTGTATACTGCCCCAGAGGCTGTTGTTGAAGACCACTGTTGGAGGATTCATTTTTTGTTGTACCACGAGTCAATTTGTTTTATGTATTAAAAAACGACGCCCAGATCACGCCCAAACAATCAATACCAGTAGGCCACCTAGCGTTCAATTGGAGACGGATCGGCCTGGGGTCGAGGCTACTGTACTGTTAGTCTCGAGGCCAGACTCCTCCCGGGGGGGGGGAGAGAGTGTCTGGCCTCGAGACTAACAGTACATGTCAGATCACGTGCAAGGGAGTGGTCTGGGGCCAGACTAATGTAATGGAATTTAATAGCATATTAAATGGGGTTAACAACAAGGAGCAGGCCGCAATGACGTCACTCATCTCAACGCATGTGCACTAAAGTTGAAGCCTCGTGGCAGTCTCAGAACTATTAGCAGTCACTTTGTGAGCATATCAGACGTCCATCATTCATTCATTCATTCATTCATCTTCTGTCTACCAATTCTCTCTACCGATTAGTGCCCGGTCATCGGCCATGGACCCCCCCCCCCTCAGTTGGCAGGTACAGAACACCTAAGCCTTTAGCCAAAAGTTACTTAGACACCACCGCAGCTGGCACGTCGATAACCCCTCTCCATTCTAATACGAATGTGAAAAATCAGGGGCACAATTGACTGCCAAGGTGGTGTAGGATCAATACATATAGTCGCTAACCATGCCTTATACGTACCTCATGCTCAGTGCATGTAGCTATAGACAATAAATTAATAAATTATATCATGTCGCTGCATGGAGAGTATGGCAAACTCAACAAGTAGCAACAGAGTATGGCAAAATCAACATAGCAACAGAGTAAGCCTATGTACGTGCATATAGATGCTTTATTCGTATACCTGTATAGACAATACCTATAATGATCATGTCGCTGCATGGACTCAAACAGATAAGAGTATGAGTATGGCAAACTCAACAAATAGCAACAGAGTATGGCAAACTCAACAATGGCAGGGTATAGCAAACCACTGCCAAGGTGGTGTAGGATCAAATGCTTTATACGTAGTTAAGTACCTAGCTATATACAGTACATGTCATGTCGCTCCACGGACAGCGGCCAACTCAACAAGGTACGGCAAACACAGCAAATGGCAGGGTGATGGCAGACCCAACAAATGCCAGGTACCGGCAGGGTGATGGCATACCCACAAATGCCAGGGTGATGGCATACCCAACAAATGCCAGGGTAATGGCAGACCCAGGGTGATGGCATACCCAACAAATGCCAGGGTAATGGCAGACCCAGGGTGATGGCATACCCAACAAATGGCAGACCCAACAAATGCCAGGGTGATGGCATACCCAACAAATGGCATACTAACAAACTGCCGAGTGTGCATGTTAATAAATGCCGACTGTAGCAAACGCAACAACTGGCAGGGCGTGGCAAACCCAGCAAATGAAAGCACCACAGGAGACACAAAGTTATTATACCAGGCAGACTAGATCAGTAATTTCTCATCAGCCCCCTCATCACTTTTAGCCTTCCCCCCAAAAGTTCATTATTCATTATTTGTTAGGTGTGGCCTAAATTAATGAGCCACACCCACTGTATATTAGGCAGTGGTCTACAATTAATGAGTTACACCCAGCCCACACGGCAAATTAGAAACCGATTACTGATGATGTAATGGTTGTGTACCGAAATATTGCATTGTCAGCATAATGAAGAGTGATTAGTGACCCCTTATGGCCTCATCAATTTTTAAAAAACCATGTGGTGGTGGGAGGCTGCTGGTCTGCTTTGCCTGGTCTGGTGAACATTTTTGCTGCATGCAAACTCAGAGTGGGTAATGATCGACCAAGGTTGTTGTTAAAAAGTTCAAGTCTAAAATTAATCTCTCTGTCAGAAAATTAATGACTGCCATCAGCAGAGCCTTGCAGCTCTCTTCTCACTCGTGCAGCTACCAATTAGCTAGCGTTCTAGTTCAGAGCTAACTACTTCGCAGAGTAGCAACACTCGGTAAACAAGTTTGGATACATGCTCTGGCATTCCAAGTAAGCAAAACTAGGCATAACTCGAGAACGAAGCACTGATTATTGTGCAAATCCAAGAAAACATGACTAGAAGCCTATAGAGAAACTCTTACTTGCACTTCATTGATCCTTGAACAGCTTTAGCAGTCTACACTGACACACACACACACAAACATACTACCGTATACCTCGCTTGCGCATGTGCACCGAGGCACAATAATGGCGAGTATGGCAAAACCCAACAAATGGCATACTAATAAACCAGAGTATAGCAAATGCAAACTCAACAAATGGCAACACACTCAACAAATATAGCCGAGTAGGGTGTGGCAAACCCTGGTATTGCAAGTTAACCTCAAGTAGCGGGGTATGGCATATTTACCCCCCTGGGCCCATCCCCCAAAATAAATGTCGGGGCAGGTCAATCAAACACAATATACACCTCAGCAAGCAAAGAGCCACAGTACACTTTATGAACTGCTCCTGCACGCACCACAGGTATCTCGCAAAGTTCGCAGGTATGGAAAACTCTGAGTATGGCAAACGCAGCAAAACTCAGTAGGGTATAGCTATGGCAAACTCAACAAATGGTACCAACAACAGGAGGGGTATGGCAAACTCAACAACATTTAGGAACAAGTGCAGGGCAAACTCAGAAAATGGCACCGACAAAAGGCGGGTTATGGTAACTGGCAGCAAACTCAATAAAATGGCAGGGTAGGCGGTATTGGCAAACCTACATGTCTTGATAGTAATGGCCTTAAACGATGGTCGCCACCCATCACAGCCATGGGAGATATAAGTGCACCTCCCTACAGCAAGCAAGCAAAGAGCACTTTTAAATTATACACGGCTCACCGCAGGTACCGGATCAATGCCCCGCCTGCTAAACACCCTGACAATCAGGAGTTCTCAACTACGGATACTCAGCTTCCTACCCAACAAAGAAGAAAGTAGTCTCGATCTAACACTATCATTATAGTCAAACGCTCCATGGTGGAATCGATTGCCATCATGAAGGGGGGGGGGCTGAGGGCTGAGCAAGCCACTATAATATACATTGCTAGTGGCACTATTATAGGGTATAAACACATTGGAACTAGGCATACATGCACAGCCGTTATTCTCAGCCATGCAAGCCATGCCCCTTATGCTTACTAATGTACACGGCTATATACAATTGCCAAGCTCAGCAAAAAGTAAAATTCCATCATGGACCACGTATGACCACAACCTTCGGGAGGACGCAGCAGCAATATAGGACAGCGTGATTGGTAAAAAAAAAAAAAAAAAAAATGGAGGCTGGAATATTATATGTCGGGCTGGTGTCACATTTGCAACTCCTCAGACCCATTCCCAAGCATGCAGCCGCTCCAAAATAGCCCAGTATAAGGGGCACTAGCGTCGCTCGGTGTTGTCGACTCCACCCCCCAAAGCAGCTACGGCTGGTGGGACTAGAAACCTACAGCTCCGATTTCTGTATGTATATATAATTATGTGCAAACCAAAATAAATTAAACCATGCTGCCCACAAGTGCATGTATAACCCCAAAGAGAGCGATATACTCTCTTGCACAAAAACAATGAAACAGCTAGCTTGTGCACGTTTAGTATACTTACTCCACTTCTCAGGTATTTGTTTACATTTTCTAGTTCATCCCCATGTTATCACTACATTCACCACAATCATTTTTAATTTACCCGTATTTCCTAACTTTAATGGTAACCTATATCTATCTGCAACATGCCTGGCAGCAAGGGGCCAGCCTACAAAAGACATTACCATGCATGCATGATCTGCAGGCCAAAAACTAAAGGGTACCATTTACACTCAACAGCTGGAAGCGCGGTAATGCATGCACACCATTAAAAGCCGAAACCTGGGAGGCAGAACCGAGCCACCACCCAGATAATACCCAATGTAGTTAGTATGTCGTAAACAGATTGGGATATAGTCAAAGGCTCCTTACAAATTACATGAAATTTCCGCCCAAAGACTACACCTGCAGCAGCATGCATGGTGATAAAACCTCAGGGACAGGTCCCATATATTAACATTGCAAAAAGGCAAATGGCATGGCAGCTTATTATTGATCTATTATAACGCCAGCGTCAATGATAGAATCAACAACGATATGTTGCAGTATAATTATCGTATCAGTATTATATGATTGCTATATTATATAGGTGCGCATGCAATGGAATAGTAAAGTGCTCATCTCCCGCAGACGGCGTTATACAGTGGATATAATGAAACAACCGCGGAACAGGCAACGGCCCCCCCCCCCTCTTGGAGCTTAGCAAATTCTCAGGGATGGGCGGATGGCCAATTAAATTGGAATTCACTATAATATTGTAGAGCACTAAACTAAATAAAGGCGGGGAGGACAAGGGGTTGCTGTCCCTCATTGGACATACCTCAGCATGTTTGTGACTGATTGATGCATCTACCACATTCCATCACTTAGACGGCTTTCGCCGCCTGAATGTCGCTGCACGTTCTGACATTCAATGGTGGTCAACATTTGCTTCACAGTGGAATACATGCCACTTCCTGCTCGTTCGCTGCATCAAGGACAACCCTATAGTTTCACTGTTATACATGGGGCTGCGGTGCCTATGAAGCAGGACAATGGTTCCAACTCCAATGGCCTAACCCAAGGGAGGATTGCCATATAGTTATATATCGATAAAAGAAATGATCATAGCAGCAGGCAAACGCTGGGTTAGACATTCGGTTCGTTTCCAATCAGATAACTCAGCCGTGGTATAGCCTCATGAGGAGAGATGTCTGGTCTCTATTACAGCCAAATTTAACTTTACAGTGTTGGCATCCCATATTAGAGGAATACATAACTAATTAGCCGACGCTCTCTCTCGCAACAATCACTTCTGCATATGCTATGTTATATTAGCTTACATGGCGTTTTAGTCAGTTCAACGACGGTAGACTACTCAGAAAATCTCGCTTTGTCCACGCATATCCACAATTGGCCTGAATCCTCTTTACTATACTGGCCACTCCTTTAGAATCAGAGCAATAGTGCTAACAGCAAGCGTTATTTGCATGGTCAAGCTCTGCATGCACATGCACTCCTTGGCTACGTTTTTCCCAGCATCATAATTATAGAAAGAGCCGAGAAGTAATCGTTCTTCTCTAACTTTGGTTGTTGTGTCTTGTGTCTGAATTATGGAGCTAATTCCGTCATGCCCTTAGTACATTATCTATATAATGATGATTATACCGGTATACATGAAATCAAGATAGGCTTCCTATATACACTAACTAAAGAAAGATCTGTAATATCATGGAGATAATATAACATACGTCAGACTGAGTAAATAAAAGGTACATAAATGACAATAAAGGGTTGTTTGGGCTCAGCTTGGGAGTATTTGTGAGTCGAAGGGACTCATTCCTCACCCAAACAAAAGATAGACGTAAAGATATGTGGTAAAATACCATTTTAAAGAAAACAATATCTGGCTAAAATATAACCCCCGAAAGGCTGAGGGGTTAATCCCCTAGGCGGGGATGCCCATTCAGATGAACAATGCTCTTGAACCCCAACCAATATCATTATGCTATTGGTTTGCATATAATATTATTAGCAAGTAATTCTGCATAACGATATACTCGTAGAATTATACGCGATACTGCGACACAAGTTGTTAAATGGAATTTAATAGCATATTAAATGGGGTTAACAACAAGGAGCAGGCCGCAATGACGTCACTCATCTCAACGCATGTGCACTAAAGTTGAAGCCTCGTGGCAGTCTCAGAACTATTAGCAGTCACTTTGTGAGCATATCAGACGTCCATCATTCATTCCCCTCCTCATTCCCACCCCTTGTACTTATAATTATGCTTAGTTCTTTTAGTTCATTCCCCTCCTCATTCCCACCCCTTGTACTTATAATTATGCTTAGTTCTTTTAGTTCTTTTTGTATCTCCAGTGTCGGTCAGTTTGCACCCTGTCCGGCACTGTGACAAGAGCAAATCATGTGCATGGGCACCAGATTGAGTAATAGGTTACTGTGGTAAAATACCATTTTAAAGAAAACAAGATCTGGCTAAAATATAACCCCCGAAAGGCTGAGGGGTTAATCCCCTAGGCGGGGATGCCCATTCAGATGAACAATGCTCTTGAACCCCAACCAATATCATTATGCTATTGGTTTGCATATAATATTATTAGCAAGTAATTCTGCATAACGATATACTCGTAGAATTATACCCGATACTGCGACACAAGTTGTTAACTGTAGAAATATAGGGTGTATGTGTCGCCGCCCTCAAATGAAGGAATTAGTTAGCCGCCGCCTTCTAAATGAAGGGATTAATTAGCCGCCTCCCTCTAAATGATAATAGTCTAAGTGTGTCGACGCCCTCTAATAAAGGTATTCGATTTCAGATAGTAGCCACGCCTCTTTGTTTGGACCCCTCCTACAACTTCTTCATAATTATAGACACCTTTTCCCTTATTTCCTCTCAACAACTGAGATCTAAACCACCACAAAGAGCTGAGTGTAGACTAGACAAGTGCAAGTCAGAGTGTCTGAGTGCAAGTGGTTCCATACAATAGAAGAGCTGAGTGTAGACTAGTGCAAGTCAGAGTGTCTGAGTGCAAGTGGTTCCATACAATAGAAGAGCTGAGTGTAGACTAGTGCAAGTCAGAGTGTCTGAGTGCAAGTGGTTCCATACAATAGAAGAGCTGAGTGTAGACTAGTGGTGCAAGTCAGAGTGTCTGAGTGCAAGTGGTTCTATACAATAGAAGAGCTGAGTGTAGACTAGTGCAAGTCAGAGTGTCTGAGTGCAAGTGGTTCCATACAATAGAAGAGCTGAGTGTAGACTAGTGCAAGTCAGAGTGTCTGAGTGCAAGTGGTTCTATACAATAGAAGAGCTGAGTGTAGACTAGTGCAAGTCAGAGTGTCTGAGTGCAAGTGGTTCTATACAATAGAAGAGCTGAGTGTAGACTAGTAGTGCAAGTGGTTCCATACAATAGAAGAGCTGAGTGTAGACTAGTGGTGCAAGTCAGAGTGTCTGAGTGCAAGTGGTTCCATACAATAGAAGAGCTGAGTGTAGACTAGTGGTGCAAGTCAGAGTGTCTGAGTGCAAGTGGTTCCATACAATAGAAGAGCTGAGTGTAGACTAGTGCAAGTCAGAGTGTCTGAGTGCAAGTGGTTCCATACAATAGAAGAGCTGAGTGTAGACTAGTGGTGCAAGTCAGAGTGTCTGAGTGCAAGTGGTTCTATACAATAGAAGAGCTGAGTGTAGACTAGTGCAAGTCAGAGTGTCTGAGTGCAAGTGGTTCTATACAATAGAAGAGCTGAGTGTAGACTAGTGGTGCAAGTGGTTCCATACAACAAGATTCAAGGAAGCTATGGTGAATTTATCAGGAGGTAAGTGTGAGTGTGATATTAGCTGACACACTCCATACTCTACTGTGTGCAGGTAAAGTCCTTTAGAACAGGTCATGGCTGAGTGTGGACGGTATCGTTGACTTGTTCTGGGCTGTCATTAACTTCTTGTAAGTTACACACACCCTGATCATGCCAGTGTGTTTCAACCCTCCCTGCTCTCACAGCTTCAAGACTCTAATAAGCCCTGGAGCTAGTGCTACTGGACCATCACGCAGCACAGACTATAGGCGATCTGGAGTGTACGTTTATAGTGTCTCTTGTACTGTTCTGTTTTGTTTTGTGTTGCCAATTTTATGCCTACCTTTGTGTGTGCAGTGCTGATCAAGGGAGACGTATTGGTCGTGTTGGTAAGGGTGCTGGTGGTGGTGCTGGACCTCCCCCCATGGGCGGTGGATGAGGAAGGTATTGTGTGGGTGTGTGTGTGTGGGCGGTGGATGAGGAAGGTATTGTGTGTGTGTGTGTGTGATGTGTGTTTTGTGATAGGAAGTTGATACACGTGTTATGATATCCTTTTTTATAGTGTACATTGACCACACACAAACTTGTACTGTACTGCATGCAATGTACTGTATGTTTCAGCAGACCTACACTGCACACTGTGTGTGTTATCTGATCATGATCTCTCTCTCCCCTCTGTAGAGCACCAGTCCTAACTGAGACAGCCCCAACATGTGGTCAACAGACACTGCTCCATTCTACAGTAATGACATCACCTCCGATATGAGCCCCCTACCTATCAGCAGTGGCACCACCGACCCAACCTCACCCTCCAAGGAGACCACACTCTCAACCACCACCTATGACCTCTTTGAGAACCAAAGTATCTGGAACCTGAGCAACGTTGATAGTTCAAGACTGAGTAAAGCCCCCTCTGACCTACTGCTGCAACGATTTTGGACTATGAATTTTGGATAACGATTTCAACTTAACCTCATTTCAATTGAGTTGTCTGCTATTAGCTCTAGTATCAGCATTTTAGCGAGTGATTATCTAGCCAGCTATCTAGTTTATTATTGTTATCGTGTAGCTACTAGTAGATGGTTCAGTTGTCATTTTGAGAGCTGTATGTGTTTAGTAGCTAGCTGATGACATTATTGTGTCTTGGCATTATGAATTAACAATTTAAATTAACAATTTTGACCTGCAGGGTAATGTATACTTATACATGCATACCGTAATCGTTCTAATTATAGAACCAGTAAAAAATAATTATTTTTCTAGAAACAATTAATGCATGAAACAAATTAAAAGAGGGCGCCCTATAACTGAGGCTGGTTAGAATGATTATGGTACATACAAGGAATGTAGACAGAATTACATGAGGTGAACATTAAACATACTACTAGCTGTTATTACACAGCCAATAATCCATGCATGGCATGAGGATATCATTAAGATCAATGCGTTACTGGTACTACACATAATTATAATTATACAAATTATGATCAAGACATTCACAAATTATAATACAAACAAACCGATTCATAAATAACAAGCACAAAACAAATAAGGCTAAAATAACAATAATTATAATTATGATAAAGTGTACAGTTCATTGTTCCTTCTCTAGGCAATGTTTAAACACTTTATTAGCAATTTCATTTTTTCTTATCTTTTGGAGTAATTTAATTAGAGCTCTATATGTTGCAGCAGCTGGGTTACTCCTCTGCCATAGGGACAAGCATTGCATCATGGCCGTTTGTGTGTCTTCTAAAACTTTAATCTGCCTCACATCAGCTTGCTGAGCAGGAGTGAGACCCAACGCTAGAGAGTACATTATCACGTTGTCGAAATAAGCCGCCAAATGTATGAACTCTGTTGTCTCAATCTCGTTGTTGAGTAGAGGGTGTTCAATGTCTATCCTCTCTGCCAGGCCTGTAGTGTGGATAGGGTGAGGGTCAGCAAAGGAAATGGTGTACGTGGATTACAATACTATATCTGTGTGAAAGAGGAAATGATACGCCCACACATGTAGCACTAAGTACACGTAATGTGAACAAATAGACTCAATAGCGGAAGGAATATGGCATATGCACAAGAAATGAGACTAACAGACTAACAGACTCAGTACATGGCTTACAGTATATACCGTATATAAGCTCTTTTTAAGGCGCCCCTCTAAAGATGCACCATGAAGCCTCCAAAGTAATTTTTGAAACTCCAAATAAAGCTCCACATGTGTGAGTAATTATTTTCAACGCGTGCGCGTTGAGGTAAAATGAGCAAACAGATCACAGAATTCTTTCTTCCACATCTGGCAGCCCTCAAGCCAAAACGAACCACAGTACCTCTTTAACGTGTGCAACCTATGCACAGGTTTGTTGCATGGAAGACCAAAAAACCTGCTGCAGGGGTTCTACATTCACAGTCCATTTTGCAAAGCTGTTTTACCTCTAATTAGAAGGCACCCCTCTAAAGACGCGCCATCCAGCCTCGAAACCAACCTCCTAATAGAGCCACCTTTACCAACGTAACTATTTTAATCTGCCGTCTTAAATAGAGCTTATACGGTATACACAAGAATAGGGAATGTGGTATTGAACAAATGGAGGATTAACAATGTGCACATAATAGGTAGGTACCTTTAATACTCAATACACAGCTGACAATGTACACTCACCACTGACTCCACTGAGTGTGTGGATGTCCCTGAGTAGACAGTCCACAGCTCTCAACAGATTAGCTCCATTCTCCACCAGGTCAACAAGAGCAGCTGTCTCCTCTGACTGGTCTGTACCATTGAGAATGAGAGCTAACACTTGATATCATAAACACACGTTCTCACCTAGACAATATCTGATTTTAACCTTGGCCACATGACAAAGCTGGTGAGATAAAGTCTCCATCTTAGAGAGACTGGCTCCCATGTTCTCACTGATGCTCTGTACTGTGCACTCCTCGACAACCCTCCTGGTCACTACAAGGACAGCTTTTATCTCTGTCCGTATGGAGTCAGTGTGGCCTGTCAGATCACTCAGAGAAGATGCCCTTTAGAAGAAGAAAAACCAATTATCAGACTTCCACTAGACAATTGAGTGGTACCTCAGAGCAGCAGTCATTCTCTCCATCAGAGACACTACACTCTTCACAGTAGAGCCAAGTTGTGTGTCACTCACTGCCCGGGCAGACCTTCTCAACTCATCAGTGGTCTCCTAAACAAGTTGGAATGAGACTTAACTACAATGTACATTGTAAACAAACACTGTGTGTGCATTAATTAACTTATACATGACTGTGCAAGTTGAATCTACAAAGAGGACAAATCTATCTAGGAGTAAAATTTAGTTTGCCAAAGGTACCCACTACACCATTTCAAGAGGCTACACTGTACAAACGTGAATACCTGTAGTTTAGTAGTATCCACAGCAACTTTGGGGGTGAGTATTTTCAATGGTAGGTTAACTTTGACCTGTGGCAGTAGTCCAGACAAGGAGATGGTACAGGTGGTTCTCTTGGGAGCATTCTTCTCAGGGAAGAGCCTGCAGATTATCCTGGGAGGGTAGTCGTGGAGATCCTCAGGTCTGAACTTCTCCACCTCAGGCTGATCCACTCCACTACGTAAGATCTGAAAATGAAGAGAATGTGATTTTAAACGTGTTTCCAACTTCACATTTTACCAATTCCTTGTCTGGTTCCACAGACCATCCCAGCACTGGGTGAATGTTGAGAGTAGCACACATATCAACAAACGTCAGTGGTCCTTGAGTCGTCCTGTCAGCCACTTCTCTCGACACATTGGGATAGTCTCGTGGGATGATCACATTATCAAGTTTCTTTAGAAACTGTAGATTTAGGTACATAAAATGAGCACACTTCAATTGAGCAATCCTACCTTAGCGTATAAGCTCCCACAGAGACTGGCTACAATGATGGCTATCCTGTCCTCAGTTGTTTGTGGAGGAGACCGGTAGACTCTGACAGTGTAGAGGTTACTGTCTGTGTTGCCTGTACATATAATAATTATAATCGGTCAATTGGAAGTCATTCATTTTTCTAAGTATTAACCTCTATTTTTCCGTCCAATTTTGAAGAAGTTCTTCAGCCGTGTGCCGAGCGTCAGTCTCCCAGTGTTCCCTCCAGGAGTGAACTCTGACCTCCCCTCTGGTATTTCCTGGTACTCATAGACACTATGAGAACCAGATCTCTTAGGAGACGAGTCAGCTTGGAGAAAGAGGAGGTCATCAGCTTCTTGTTGGGTGGACACTCGTACATGATGCTCCATGCTCAGGGTCACCTCTCCGTTTAGACCTTCACCAGAGATCAAGTAGGACGGACTGGCAGACTGAATGCCCTCAGGGATCACAAACACGTCATTGGAAGCAAGGCTGGGTTGGACTTTAATGCCCACAGAGGTCCCTGCTGGGACAGCATTAGCTGGAACAGTCACTTGAACTCCATTGTCAAAGTCAGCATGGCCACCACTGGAGGTGAACTCCTTCTCTTGAGGCTCGTCGTAAAAAGTGACATCAGGGTGTGCGGAGGTTTGGTGCAGGGGATCTACACAGGAGGTAAAACACAGAACCATGTGCTGGATACAGCACAAGCACACACTTACATCCAGGTGGTGTGGACAGAGTTTCCCCTGCTGCCTTGTTCTGGTAGACTGGCTTCTTCCTAAAGTAGACTCACATTCATAAAGCTAGTGACTCAACTGTGCAATATTCACTCACGTTTCTGTGTCAGTAACGACAGTCCAGTTCTTGGGTAGGACTGGAACAGACTGCGGACGTGACTAAGTGTGTGTGTGTGTGTGTGTGTGTGTGTGTGTGTGTGTGTGTGTGTGTGTGTGTGTGTGTGTGTGTGTGTTGGGGGGGGGGCACATGTAATGGTATTCATGCTTGTTTGGGTGTGTGTAATATTGGAACTGTAGTTTGCACTCCATACAGTTAAATTGTCAAAATAGCAAAATACTCGTAAAAAAGAATGTTTATTCGATGTACATATAATAATGTATGCACTATTTAATTATTTGGCACAATAAACTAAAACACCATCATGATCATGCAGTGTGTGCATTATTGAGGTATGGACTCACATGTGATGCAGCAGCTTCCTCAAGCAATTTGATTATTGAAGGGTTAAGGGAATATGATCCCTTGGCCACCATCAGAGCAGTATTTCCATACTGTGATGATGATCATATGAAGGGATGAGACGTACATTGTAAGAGGTAAAGTGGTCTAATGCGTATGACATGTACTTTGCTGACAGAGCAATACTGGCAACGGTAATTGCATATTAAGAGGTTGGGTATATCTGTTCAGGTACAAATGACAGCTCTGTTCAGTCATTAACTACTGTAAGAGGTATAGGTGTACAGTACATGTAAAGCTGTTTGTTAAGTATAACTACGCAACTATGTACTCTATAAAGTACATGTGCTCACTTTATTAGTGCAGAGAGGAGAAGCCCCTGATGAGAGAAGCTCCTTCACAGTATCTTCCTGTCCCCAGAAGGCTGCCTGTATGAGTGGAGTGTCCCCATTCTGCAAGAGTGGAGACAGTGACAACACAATATGAATGTACATTGAACAATACAGACATTCACTGCTCTACATTTCCAACCACATCCTAGAGTGAGAACACAAGCACAACAGTCATACGTATTAAGCCAGCTAGTACAGTACATGTAAATAAACCGGCTAGTACGTCAGTTTAAAGCACTAAAATCCACAGGGAAATGTAATTGTCAGCACACGTAAGTTCATAATAGTACATCTACAACTGCATGTATACACTTAGCCTCGTTCCCAGGCAGAGTTAATTGTCTCTAAAATAATGCTAGGTCGCCAACTAGGCCTGGGATAGATTGTATCTGGTATAAATTGTATAATTATTGTCCATAACGAATACATACAGCTAGAGAAATGACAAAGAAATATGATATTGGCCCGAGGGCTGAGTGCAATACACACCATGCATCCCGAGTGCACGTGTCATAACTAGTTTATAACCCTAGCAACACAAAATACACCTATGCTATATGTCCAGGTATAGATCGAGCTAATGGCTTCCAAGTTCATTGTCTGCAGCAACTGGTAGCACAGTAGGGAACCACACAAAATGTCCCTTCCTTCACACTGGAGTTGACAGCTTGCATGGACCTGACGCTCATTGAGGGGGGCCTCTTGTTTAACATAACTTGATAGCTACCACCTAGATCTAATACCTAGTTAGCTAGTTAGCTAGGTTAGCTTTCTTCAAGAGATATTTTGTAACACGGAGCTATTTTTGTGATTACGGCAGCTTTTACGGAGAAATAATTGAAATTTGTTAGATCTGAAACCACGCCCATATCAAGGGCGTATACAGAGAAGAGGGCATGCAACTCACTATGTACCGTACGTACTCATCCAACTTCGTATCAGAGACCGGATATGCTAAAAATAGAATCCAGTATACGGACGTGAAGAAGTGGGCGGTGTTGTTTACGGAGTTATAATTATGGGCGTATACATCAGAGCTGCCTTTGCTAACTAGCTAGCTAATATTAACAGTGCAGTATTATTTTAGAGAAGTGTCATGACCAGTCCTAGTCCAGCCAAGTCTAAGACAACCCCTTCGAGCGGGAAGTTAAGTGCTGGGCGCATTGTTAAGTACCAGAGACTCAGGAAGACAGGTACCTAGGTTTCATCTTCTTGGAGTTGCAACTGTTGGATGGTTTGCCTTTGCCTTTGACACTGCTAGTACGAGTCATACTGCTGCTGAGAACTAGTTTTACTATTCTGCAATTAAGCTAGCTAGCTACCTAGTACCTGCAGATATATAAAAAAAGACTTTGATTTACCTTGTGCGGTCAAAGGTTATGCGTGGGCGTTTTTGTGGGCAGTTCTAAAAATAGCTCAATACGAAGTCAGATGATTCTGAGAATAGGGTGAGTTGCATGCCCTCTTCTCTGTATACGCCCTTGCCCATATGCAATCTTCACCAGGCCTAGTTGCATGGCGACCTAGCGTTATTTTAGAGACACCTCGGCCTGAGAACGAGGCTAGTATATACTGTACAATGTATCACTATAATTATAGTCTATGAAAATGCCAGTAATAGTGTACAACATGCAAGAAAATGTATGTAGCCCAGTTTGTACACAAATTAATAGTATATCTTATAGGCAAAACATAATAAGGGTTTTAAATGCCGGCAATGTCCATAATTGTACGTACATGCATGATCACGAACATGCTGCCTATAGTACGGTGGCCCTGAGGTACACACATAGTAGGCTCGAGGCTACGGCAATTCCTTACGTCAATTCAACTCCCTAGAAATAATTATGTCAGGTGTGTTTTAAATAGAAAATCACACTCTATCTGTCTGTCATGGCTAAAGCAGAGGCTACAGACCTCAACGGTATATAGAGTCATTAGCTAGCCTATAGGTAACTATTCTGTTAGCACTAATCCACCCCCTTAGTTCTTCACAAACTTGCTTGGAGAAGCTTGGAGACTCATTTCTGATTTTATAACATTGAAGACCTCTTCTTATAAAAGTACATTAGTGAATTGCCATAGCCTCAGTTCAATGGAGCTGACCTCAGTTGAATTGATGTAGAGAATTGCCATAGCCTCGAGCCTACTATGTGTGTACCTCAGGGCCACCGTACTATAGACACATCAGTTGTATCAGATACAGTAGCCCTCATATAAAAGTTCCCGTTGCGTTTCAGTTGCACGTAACGTTCCCGTTTTTACGGAGTCAGAAAACGCTAACTAAACGGTAGCGTATTATTCATAAACGCACCGTAATTACCTACACCGTTCTAGGAGAAAAAACGGGTGGAATTTGCTGAGTTAGCAATAATAATTTTTATTTATTCTGTATGTACTAAGCAAGCTACAAATGTACTAACTTCTCTAGTGTAATCCAGGGGCATACAAATAGCACTGGGAATACTGCAGAACTTACATGCAAGGCTGGAAGAAGATGAGAAAGTTGGTAGTAGCAAGTCAACCCGATCTCTCAGTCTGGAATCTTAGATACAAGCTACATTATATTATGATCTGATTGTACTATTACTTTTGTTGAACACTTCATTATAAATTATACACTATCGTATACAATGTCCTGTATCATTAAAAGATCATGTCAAATGAAGAATAACAAATTCATGTACAGTGCTATAAATATAAATATAAAATTTAATGTTCAAACTAAATGTCAGTAATTATTCTAACTAGATCTAGCTCGCCTTGACCTTGCTTCTTAGGGATTCTGTACTTGCTCCGTAGCTGTTTGTGAAGGATGAGGATTCTTTGTTTAGTAGAACAGTTCACCAGCTTGATTTCTTGGAACACTAGCCAGCTAGCTACGGAGCAAATCATGCAGCTACACGTGCGAACGTTATTTCAGAATTAAAACGGTTATTTCCGTACCGTATTAAATTTTAATGAGCTGGCTTCCGTTTTCATTCCGTTTCTACGCGAACCGTTGTACGCAAATTGAACGGTACGGAACGGGAACTTTTATATGAGGGCTACTGTACTCACCTTGTTAGCCAGGTCCACCACGGCTCCTGAGGAGAGCAGCTCTTTAACACAATCAGTGTGACCTTCCCTGGCTGCCCTCTGGAGTGGAGTGTTCCCAATCTACAAGAGTGAGAGGATAAAGAAACAAAGAACATGTTCAGGCCAGTTTGCACAAGGTCAAAGAATCTTGTCTGCATTCAAATTAATGCAATGTATTCCTTTTGCTGAAATGGTGGTAGGTTGGATTTGGTCCAAGAGCTACTCTTGAAGAGTGTCTAATCACTATAGGATATAGTATAGTAGGACCAACCCACCTGCATCAATGGTCACTTCAACAAAAGTAATACGTTGTGTTAATTAGAATGCAGACATCATTCATTGACCTTTGACCTTGTGCAGATTGACATTAGTTTTAAAGAGCGCGGTTAATTGTGGTGGTAGGCGGAGGCGGATGACTCTTCTCGGCCACCGTAGGAACACTAACTGTCGGTAGATCTGTAGCTAGCTAACTCTTGCTCGTCCAGCTACTATATAAAACTACAGAGGAGGTTGGACACGATCACGTGCACCACTTTTTGCTGAGCTGGCACAGCTTATTGACAATGATTTTCTATGTAAACTTCTAGCTGGTGTTGCACGGTCATTGGAGACTGAAGGCAAAATTTACACAACTCTGGCTACTTTGAGCTTTCATTAACCGACCTGATCCCCAGTGATCCCCTCTATTCTGATGAGTTATCAGTGCATACAGTGTTTACTAGATTCTTGCCAGCCAGTACAGTGCAAGCTACATACAGCACCGCTGAACTACACTCTACCCTATAGTCTAGCTAATCCTGGTCCAACCAGACAACAGACACAGCTAGTCAGGTGTTATAAGCTCAGCAAAGCAAGAGTAGTCATAACTTTCTTTACAGTTGTTCAGTATCTATGGTAACGTGAGCAGAGATGTCGCATGAATGATGACGCATGGCCAATCTCCTCTGATAAAACTATATCTAACAGGAGCTATTATTGAACCTGCCATAATTAGATGGGGCTAGGGGGCGTATTATTGAGGTAGAAAATACCTCTGCAATATATTTCCTGCTCTGGCTAGGGGGGCGTAAATTCAAAGGGGGCGTATTTTCGGGTGAGTACGGTACATGTAATGATGTGATGGTCACGAACATGCTGCCTATAGACACATCAGTTTAGTATCAGATACTCACCTTGGTAGCCAGGTCCACCACGGCTCCTGAGGAGAGCAGCTCTTTAACACAGTCAGTGTGACCTCCCCTGGCTGCCCACTGGAGTGGAGTCCGCCCAACCTACAAGAGTGAGAGCATACAGTACATTTTGACAACACATCTGTATGATAGACCATAGATAAAATAATCTTGTCTGCATTCGAATTAACGCAACGTATTCCTTTTGCTGAAATATGGCCATCGATGCACAATCACTACAGGATAGTATAGTAGGACCAACCCACCTGCATCAATGGTCACTTCAACAAAAGTAAGTACAGTGTACGTTGCGTTAATTAGAATGCAGACATGAATCAATGACCTTTGACCTTGTGCAGATTGAGATGGAGTTAGGGGGCGTATTATTGAGATAGAAAATACCTCTGCAATACATTTCCTGCTCTGGCTAGGGGGGAGTAAATTTGAAGAAATAATTGTAAATAATTCCTAATGATGTGATGGTCACGAACATGCTGCCTATATAACTATAGACACATCAGTTTAGTGAATTGCCATAGCCTCAGTTCAATGGAGCTGACCTCAGTTGAATTGACGTAGAGAATTGCCGTAGCCTCGAGCCTACTATGTGTGTACCTCAGGGCCACCGTACTATAGACACATCAGTTTAGTATCAGATACTCACCTCGTTAGCCAGGTCCACCACGGCTCCTGAGGAGAGCAGCTCTTTAACACAGTCAGTGTGACCTTCACTGGCTGCCCTATGGAGTGGAGTCCAGTCATCCTACAAGAGTGAGAGTATATGTAACTTTTGAAAACACATCTGTGTGATAGACGGTAAGGGGGATTGGCATAATAGAGAGTGGTTGCATCTGACATCATCCACCCACACACCAAAGTACATAACACTAACTCTAACCTTTCAGCAAGCTAGCTCGTAGTTGAGCGACAGCAGATTAAAATCTACACACGACTGAAAATAATAGTCGAATCAAATTCAATTTTCCATGTCCACAGTTATTCTGGTGACAGAGCACATGCATCAACTATCTATCACCACAGTATGGTTCTGAAGTGGTTTGCTCCCTCATTACTATAGCCTGAAATACAGCTGTATGGTGACCGACAACCTTACCTCTCATTTGAGATAGACAGACAATATTTGGGGACAAGACTAAAGCATGGAATCAAGGGATATCGTACATTCGTATATTATTATTAATTAGCATGACAGTAGCAAAAACAGACTTTCACAGCTTCAGCTCTACATACCCACAAACCAGCTTACCTCATCCACACTGTTGACATCCTCTCCCCTCCTGATGGCACTTTTTAAAGCACTCAAGTTACCAAACGTGGCAGCATTGTGTATGTCCATTTTCTTGGATAGTAGCCACACCCCTTTGTTTGGACCCCTCCTTACTGACATTCATGCTTGATCAATATACAATAATAATTACACTTTCACAGCTTCAGCTCAAACATGCAACAATTAAGTGAGTACATGTATAAATTCAAGGTCAATCTCAAGTACAAAAAGAATGATGGTACGCACAATCATAATTATGTATTGTACGTACGTGTAGACAAACTACGTGTACTTGCTATCTAATTGTGTGACCAAGTCAGTGTGTAGTGGGTTGAGTCTGAGAGTGGAGACAAACTCGTGGTACTTGTGGGGGTGGTGTTTGACCACACCCAGCAGGGCAGTGTACAGTCTGGTGGCCTTCTCTCTCTTGGTCTCATTCACATACTCGTTGGTTTTCTCAAGAATGGACACAGTGATGAGCCCAACTGACAGGAGGAGGGCCAAGGCCTTTGGGTCCTCAGAGAGTGACTGGACTATCTTCTCACTGCAGCTCACCAGCACACTGTAGCTAGCGTTACCTGCAGGAGAGAGGAAATAGTTAGAGCATGATACGCCCACACACTGGAGACCTAAGTATATGTAATGTGAACAAATAGACTCAGTACATGTACAATACACTGTATATGGCTGGTAGTACACAATAGGAGGAAATGGAAAGGCATGTTATAAAATGAGGAATGCGGAATGGAACAGAATATGGAACGACAGATTTGAAGAGTAAGCATTAGCTATTTTCTATACACTAAAAATTAAGTACCAAAGAATTTAAGTTATGGCAGCTAAAAGAGTCCCAACCATTGATTAAATGGAGAGAGGGTTGAACAACTGTCAATGGCCGTAACTGATCCAATTTCACAATTTTTTAAAGAGACCTTCATACTTTCTAAACATTAAATACAGGGAATTCAAGTTATGCATGGCAGCTAAAAGAGTCCCCGAACCATTAATTAACGGATGGGGGAGGGTTGTGCAGTTTAATTGCCGTAACCAAGAGTAGATAAGTGCTCTTGCCATAAATAAGCATCGTTGTCAATGATTTTCTAAAAGCTTCTCTGCATGTGGTTAGGGCATGACTGAGCTGAAGCTATGACTGGTGGCTAGGCCACGTCTTTACCCCCAAGTACTTAATTAGGGGAGCAATAGAAACGCCTGATTATTATTTAACTAGCGGGTTGCATTCCTCTAATTAATTAGAGGGGCTGCCTAACCAGTCATTAAACATGGTCCGGCTCACCCTCCAAGGAGCAATTAAACAGAGGGGGGGGGTTTCAATGGCCGTAACTAGTATCATTGATCTAATTTCCCAATTTTTATGATTTTCTGAAAGCTTTGAAACAGACCTTGGAACAGGTTTAAAGGAATTTCCCATGAAATAACTGACTGTCCTAATTATTAGAGCTAATTTGTATGTACTCACATTCAGTTGAGGGTCTTCCAGTTTCAGCTGTGAAGACACTAGCTCATGCAGGGTCAAAGGAGCCACTGGTGAGTCTGTGGGGAATGACAATCACTGAATGTTGTAGTGTACACACAATCAAACCAATACAGTGCATGAACACACCAGACAAACAATGGCAATGATGTCATACGTACGTACACCTCAAACTTGATGCACTACAGAACGCTGTCATACACACAGCCTGCACTACACAACATGAATTGTACAGGCAGGAGAGTTTCAGATGTTCATCTTTGTGGTCCATTGGGCATTAGCAGCAGAGTGAACTTCATCTGTGCAACATACTCACCTACACAGGAAACACAGTACCAACATCAATATGAATACCAGTGGAACCTCTGATAAAGGACCCTTTGAATAAAGGACACTCAATTAAACATCTCTCTGTGTAGCTACAAAAGACACTGCTTCAGTCTACAAAATCACTTTCCTACATTATAGGTACCACTGAATAAAGGACCACCTCAGGCTCAATACAGAGAACAAACGTCACAAATAAATGCTGCACACATTTTCGGAGGTTTCACTTTATATAATACAACTGCTGATACAGACTATCCAGGCACTAGATTTAAACACTTGTTAGCTGTGTAGTAACCAAGGTATGAAGGTTCAGAGTACATAGTCACCGTGTTTCTCGTAGATGATGGTAGGGCTCCACTAGGTTGTGGTTGACACACTTCACCAATCCCATCCTCGCCTTGACCTCCTCCTACAAAACTAGCTCACGTTAACAACCACTTGTAATTAAAGTGGTCAGATTGTAAATGTGTACATTTTAAAGGGCTAGTATTGAGACAGTACTCGTCACCTCAGTGACAATGGCATGGAGGTGAACACTTGGCACACACCTCACGCACTGTACAACACGTACTGTAACATTGAAACAGTAGCACATAGTCATGTGACACAATTCATGTGTATGATAAATGCATTATCAGTCCTTGAGGTCATTGTTATGAGGGGGCTTGTAAGCTAAGCTCTCGTACAATGTAGGCAGGTAGAGGATCACATACTTCTGACTCACAAATGCATCCCTAGTATAAATTAGGAGCATTCAAATTCTACTCACAAGCATGGATCCATCACAAAACAGATTATGTTACGCTACACATGTACTATGTAAGTTTACCATTCTCTTGGCAATGTTTCAATACTTTACTAGCAATGTCATATTTCCTCATTCTTAGGATCGAGTAGTTACAAGAGCTCTGTAAGTTAAGTTGCACCAGCATGCAGGGTCCCTTTGCTGGTTTGGTGATTTGGTAAAGATCGCCAATTCTATTATTGCAAGTTACAAAATGTTATTTCATAGTTACAAAAATTAACATAAAAAATTATTTCTTTAGCATTTTCACAAGAGCTCTATACGTTGCACCATAGATTGAAGAGTAGAGTATTCATCATCCTACAGCTAGCTACAGACTTACAGTACACTGAGTACACCACAATGACCATACAGGCTAGCTCTCCCTGGACCGGTGTCAGAGGAATGAATGACTCCCCGGTGGGAGTGACTCCCCGGTCATTCCTGCCTAAGGTGTGGGTGACTCCCCCAGGAATAAATGACTCCCCTATGCGCATGTTTGTTCCGCCAATGTTGCCATCAATGTAAGTATATAGTAGCAAGAGTACATTCATGCACTCCTCATAGACATATAGTAGAGAATGAAGAGCCATGCAGGATGAAGAGCAAGGTTAGTAGTAGCATGCAAGGTAGCAATGAAGCAAGTGTTCATCCTGTAGTAGACAGCAAGTGACAGCTGGAATGTAGACCTATAAATGTGTGAAGAGCAGAGTTGCAAGGTTAATTGTTCTATCCTGTAGTTGACAGCAAGTGACAGCTAGATCTATGGTATAAAACCAGTGATCGTTCACAGTCATGTCATTTGAAGAAGGCAGCAAGAAATGGAGAATTTACAAGAGATTGAAAACTATTTACGAAAAGGAGAATACCCTCCTACTATTAACAGCAAAACAGAGAAGGCAAACTTTAGAAGAAAATGCAGGCAGAACTTTAAGTTTGAAAATGGTAGCCTATATTACAAGAAGCACACCAAAGCTGCTGATGCAGCTGACTGGAGGATATGTGTGCGCAGCAATGAGGAGAAATCAAGAATCCTCGAAGATTGCCATGCAGGTATAATAATTATTATGGCTTTGGTAAAATGATAATAGTAGGTAATAGAGCATGTATGTAATTATGTATGCTTGTAATCTATTATACGCATGCATGCAGGAACAGCTGGTGGCCACTTTGGAAGAGATAGAACTATAGACAAGATATGTTCTAGATTCTACTGGAAGTCGATGGTGGAGGAGATTCGAGAGTATGTAAAGAACTGCAGCCAGTGCCAGAGAATGAACCCAGCATTTGTAAAGACAAATGCCAAACTCCATCCGATATCTGTACAACCCAAAGTCTGGCATCAGGTATATGTACACTATAATTTTTATGGCATTGCATAATAATTATTTGTTTTGAGCACAATCATATATTAATTATAATTATGTAATTCACTTTATAGGTTGGCATAGACTTGATAGGACCTTTGCCGATTACACCCAATGGCAGCAAATATGTGGTAACATTGGTCGATTATTTTAGCAAATGGGCTGAAGCAGCCCCACTCCCTGACAAAACTGCATTTGGAGTGGCAATGTTCCTGTACAACTTGTTTTGTCGGTAAGCTATGCATGTGTGTGAAATTGTAATCACATGCATCTCTACACATAATTATAATAACACGTATTTAATGATTATGGTTATACATGCACGCAGGTTTGGGTTTTGTGAGGTGCTGATATCGGACCAAGGCCGTGAGTTTGTTAATCAGGTCAACACAGAGCTTTTTCGATTCACTGGAACAGAGCACAGGGTCACTTCAGCTTACCACCCACAAACCAACGGGCTAACTGAACGTTTCAATCAAACACTTCAAACAGCACTACTCAAATATGTGAATGACTCACAGACCGACTGGGACTACCACTTGCCCGCTATTCTCTTTGCTTATAGGACGAGTAAGCAAAAGGCAACGAAGTATTCACCTTTCGAGTTGATGTTCTGTCGGTGAGTTGTTCATAATTATAATTATTATAATAATTACATGATAATCTGGCATGCATGCATTATTGTTATAACATTCCACATGCAGGAAACCTGTACTCCCTATTCAACTGGAGTTAGGCAGCGAGGGTGAACTTGAGCAGAGCTGGGACATTAGTGCCATTATGACCCATGCTCGAGCTGTTACAAAGTTAAAGGATGATATCCACAGCAAAGCCAAGAAGAACATTGACAATGCCCAAGAAAAGGACAAGATGTACTATGATCGGAAGCATGCAGACAAGAGGGTGAGCAGGCTATATCATTGTATGAGCGTAGCATGGCTATTTTCATTACTCGTTTAATGTCATAGCCATGTCATTTTTCTAATTATATAGGTGTTTAAGACTGGGACTTTGGTCTGGCTGAGGAATTCAGCCAGGGAATGTAAGAAGGGAGACAAGCTGAAGCCTCGGTGGTTAGGCCCATACACGGTGGTGGAGTGCTTGGACAAGGGAGTCTTTAAGATTGCCAACCCTAAGACTGGAAAGACCTTAAAAAAGGCTGTTAACCAACAGCGGTTAAAGCATTACCATGGCTCAGACTCCGAAAAACCTATCTTTGATCAACATAGTTCTCTCTCGGATCCTTCCGAATTATCAGACAACCATCACGATGAATCTCTCGATCAGTTTAACCCTTCTTTGACGAGTACTCCTATGAAAGACCCAAGCAAGGTATAATGCATGTGTCTCTAGATTTTGAAGCTAATTATAATTACATTACATTTCTCTTTACGATATTAATTTAATGTTTCATGTTTCTTTATAATTATACACTCCATTTTTAGAAGCTGTGGGAAAAAAATTGTGATTTTCCCTCTTCTCACAAGCCAGACGCCCCCTCCTCTCACAAGCCAGCCGCTCCCTCCTCTCACAAGCCAGACGTCCCCTCCTCTCACAAGCCAGCCGCTCCCTCCTCTCACAAGCCAGACGTCCCCTCCTCTCACAAGCCAGCCGCTCCCTCCTCTCACAAGCCAGACGTCCCCTCCTCTCACAAGCCAGACGTCCCCTCCTCTCACAAGCCAGCCGCTCCCTCCTCTCACAAGCCAGACGTCCCCTCCTCTCACAAGCCAGCCGCTCCCTCCTCTCACAAGCCAGACGTCCCCTCCTCTCACAAGCCAGATGCTCACTCCTCTCGCAAGCGAGACGCCCCCTTCTCTCAGGTTAAGACTGCATCCTCTATGGAGCCACCTTTGAAGAAGCAAAGGACTACTCAATCTGTAACAAGAAAGGTATATAGTTATATACTTGTTAACAGGAGCTATCGTTAATTACAATTATTATTAATAATTATGTGCATGCACACTATAAACCGTTCATTATGATTATTATTGTGTGCACATTCGACAGAATTCAAGTTACTGGGTGAAGGATTTGGACCTGAGGACGGGAGACAAGGATGTAGTTCTTGCTGAGAGCGGGATGCTTTCTGACCGTCATATGTATGCTGCGCACAAACTGATGCGAATGCAATTTCCAAATATTGAAGGCTGTTATTCTACTCTTCTGGTTCAGAAGATGTCCTTTCCTGCAGTCACTAGTAGTGAAGCCACAGGTATAATTTCTACTTAAATTAATAGTAGTATTATTATAGTATTGGTATAATTATACCTCATCCTCATCCTTGGCCGTACCGTATAATAATTATATCATATATATCCTATACAGCCGTGCAGATATTCTTTGTAACAGAGAGGCATCACTGGATTGCGACAGCACTCATCAAGATCAAGGGGGAACTTTTCCTCTTTGATAGCTGCTTCCAATATGGGAAAGACCTGGAGCCAAGTGCTGAGCTGCAAATCGCACAGATGTATAAGCCTTTAATAGCGCACAATGGGCTGTTACTATCTGTGGCCTCCATTCAACAGCAGAGCAGTGGCAGTAACAACTGTGGTTTGTTTGCAATTGCCGCTGCATACCACGCATTGCAAGGAGACAATCTGGATACCATCACCCTAAATGAAGACAAAATGAGGCCACATCTTGTGCGTTGCTTTGAAAATGAGAAACTCAGAAGATTTCCAAAGTCAAAAGATGTTAGTAGCCGCAAGAGACCAGAAAGATTTTCCAGCATAGTAATTACGATATACTGCCCTTGTCTCCGCCCTGACTGTTATGATGAAATGGTCCAGTGCGACACATGTACTGTGTGGTATCATTATAAATGTGTTCGTATTAAAGTATCTCCACTTGGAGATTGGTTTTGTCCTACTTGTAGATCTAGATAGAATTTTTTTAGCATTTCGTTATCTTCCACTAGCTGTTTTTGTTTATACACTGTTAATTTGCACTGTTGTTTTGTTTGTTTTTCATGCACTGTAGATCTATTTGTTATTTTGATGGATGTTGTTGTATTATAAGTTTTGCTTTACAGTGACCGTGAGACGTGTGAAAATGTGAACAGAGTGTACAATGTAGTATAAGTACTATAGGTACTAATAGCTAAACTGAACCAGTTTACAGTATATAAGGAACAGCTGTAATTATAGTCATACTATGTATTAAACAGGTCTCTCACAGATAGCATGCATGCAGTCCTGATAACAGTCTTGAGCTTGATTGTATAGTCACACTGTGACAGGTTTTGAGGATGCATGTACTTAGTATAGCCCCTGAAGTCTCTTTAGCTCTATGGATCAGTGTTCATATATAAATTTCGGGGGAGTCATTTTTTCCAGGGGGGAGTCATTCGTGACTAGGAGTCAGTGACCGGGGGAGTCATTTATTCCTAGGCGTGAGTGACCGGGAGTCACTGGTGCCTAGGTAGGAGTGACCGGGAGTCATTATTTAGGGGAGTCATTCATTCCTATGACACCGGACCTGTCTGTTGATGTGGACGGCTTTGTCTTCATTGCTTGCTACTAAAACACTAACTGGAGGTACGTACCTATACAAGTGTGTGTGATCACCTCTTAGTGGAGTTCCTAGATCTTACATGTATATACATACGTACCTGGTAAGTAGCTATCTGTATTCATGCCTCACGAATGTGAATATCATTGATATTATTAATAAAATGTTAACGTTTGTATGCTTGTTCCCCCGTCCCTGTACAGCGGTCCTAGTCTGCAATGGTCACGGTACGGCTAGAGGGGGACCTGGTAACTCCACTCTGTGTGTGTGCCAGGAGCCATACACTGGGGATACTTGTCAAACCTGTAATCACGGCTACTACGGCAACCCAATGTACGTATTTAATAGTAACAGATCATGATGTGCCCAGAATTTTCAAAGTGGTGGCTATTTTTCAATCCTTAATCTCAATTAACACAAATGTATGCCTATTATTATAGTAGACAGGCTAGGCCTAGAAGGTTATTTTTGCATATGTGTAGAGGTGGCAGGGTGTCATACAGGGAGGGACATTCCCACCCCCTAAAATTTGCATTTAGGTACTAGTTGGAGTCCTAGCTGGCAATTTTACATACTAACAGGGTATTGAAATAACAGTTGACCTTTTTTTTAGCAAAATTTTCTAGTTACTTTTCTTATTTCCCCCCTGTACTTCTTCAAAATCCTGTATGACACCCTGGGTGGTTAGTACCAACCACCTCCAACCATCTCTGATCTTATATTATTATTATTATAGCTACGGGAGTATATATTTATTATGTTTCCGCCTCCCCGTAGCAACGGTGGACTCAACTAGTCACTGGAATGGAGTTCCACAAGTTCTACTTTGACCATCATTGTAAGTTCCAACCCCCCCACACACACACACACACTGTCCACCCCCACACTCTCCACACACCTTACACACTGTCCACCCCTACCTTAACACACTCCACCCACCCACCCACCCACACACACGCTGTGCCTGCGTCCCCCTCTGCCATACAACAGTCCATGATCACACCCAAGGTTCAGATGTTGGGGGACCAGGGGCGGATCCAGGATTTAGGAAAGGGGGGTTCTTACTTCTTGGCCGCGCGAAGCGCAAATAAGAAGTGTTACTCGGCGCATAGCGCCGAAATTTTTCGGCTGACCACGCCCCCTTTTACGTGCCACGCCCATTAATTAACCACATTCCCCTTCAACAAAAACATTATACAAAAAAACAGAAAATTAATTATATAATATCTGAAAGAACACAAGGCAAAGCCATTCTCATGCTCTGGGATAGTGATTGCACTTTCTTCTCTTTCAGGAGAGCACCAATGTCCATTGGCTGATCCTCAGCGGAAGATCTCGTTGCTTGCTTCGATGAACACGGAGGGGTGATGGAGGTGGCTGGTGGTTCCAGTGGAGAGATAGTTGTGACTGGAGGAGAGATGGTTGTGACTGGAGGAGAGACGGTGGTGGCTGGAGGGGTGGCTGGAGGAGAGACGGTGGTGGCTGGAGGAGAGACGGTGGTGGCTGGAGGAGAGACGTTGATGACTGGAGGAGAGACGGTGGTGGCTGGTGGTTCTCTTGAAGAGGAGACTGGCTGTAGACTTGACGCATCATCTAGATTATTATATTAGTCAATATAATTATTATAGCAATTATAATTAATCTATACAGTGTCTATCATTCAGTATGCAGTGCCATGAACTCTCCCTTACCTGAAACTTTACTCTTCTTAAACCAGGAGTCAATGGAGGGTTGCAATCTAGACCTTTTGTTAGGATTTGTGGCCAGGCTCAATTATCACTGCGACCACGGCTGGATGAGTCAATATAGCCAGCCCCACCCTCATATTATGCAGAGAGTACCAGCCCCACCCTCACATTATACAGAGAGAACTTTGTACCCTATTGTCATGACAGTAAGCTAGCTAGCCAGGTGTAATATAAAGTATCAACTTAGTGGAAGGGTAGTTCGTACAAACCCAACGAACTACCTCTGGATCCGCCCCTGGCCGGACTCAGGTGCTTATTGTGCCTACATCCGCCTCATCCAAACAGTCGTCAAGTAAGCACAATCATATAATTATCTCACAGTCCATGGTGTTTTTTTTGTTGTCGAAAAATGGCCTGTTTTGAGAGGTAACTTCCATTTGAGTGCCCGTAACTTGATAAGTATTGTCTAATTTTGCATTTTGTAGAGCTTTTCGAAAGGTCTGTTTAAAATAACTTTATATATTAATGTACATGTACATATCATGTATAGTGTACTGGTGCGACATGAGCACCTCGATTACGATTGGTCACGTGCAAAATCAACAGTAAAGTCATTATTGCTGTGACTAATTAACTCAATTTTTTTAGCCTAATCGAGGTACTCGTGTCAAACCTCCTCTGAGTGTATGGTGAGCTGTGATATCACATGACTTGTATTTCGTGTAGGGAAGGCGTGGCTCACTCAGTGAGTATTCCAGAGACCAGGATCTGGCAGGATATTGGAAGTATGTTCATTCTCATTGCTCGGCTGGTGGGGGCCAATCCAGCGAGGTCACCTGACACCCCTAGCGACCAGTAGTTACCATAACAACTTGGTAAAGGATATTTGTGATTTTGTGTTGTGCTTTTACATGACTGCATGTAGTTTCAGTTTTGAAATGAATTGAGTTTTTGTGACACTGGTTATTTTCGTATGGTAGAAATTTTCATATTTTTCGTGATGTAAAACATCATACGAAAGTTACAAGTATGAAATTATTCTACCCCAATGGGTGTATTAGGAACATCAATTCATCACAAATCATCATGATTATATGCCCGCACATTCCAAAATTGATATTATTATAGTTATTATATAATATATAAGATCGGTCATCACCCCACCAGTAAAAATTTGCTTGGATTGGCCGGGAAAATATGGAAAACTACCAGTACATGTGAATAACATTGTAACGGATTGGAGTTATGCTCTCGTCAAGTTTCTTGTTTCCACGCTTTTTGGTGGTTCCCCCGGCCAATCCTGCAATTTTTTAACGCATTGTAAATATTTTTCTAGTCGGATAGGTCTACATTCCAGCCGTCACTTGTGTCTACTACATGCAGGATGAATAATTATTATGGAGCTTGCTTTATGGAGCGGTATCCGTGCCAGTATTGGCCAAACCAGGCCCGGACAATAGCGGGGCACAATCTCTTTGCGCATGTGCACAAGGGCATTTGGGACACAATCTGAGCCGGGACAATACTACCTGAGCCAACAAGTGAGCCATATATGGCGGGCCAATAAGTGAGCCACATGGCGGGCCATTTCCTAGGACACAATCTATAGAAAAGTTTTACTGTTTTGTTCTATAAAATGTTCAATTAACAATACTCTGACCATAACAATAAAATGAACAGAGTTTTAATAGCAAAGAGAGAGTCATAATGTTCCTCCTGAGCACAATACAACACTGTTTGGTCTGCCGAGAGAGATAAAAAGATTGCCTTAAGGTATCTTAAGGTTATCTTAAGGTTATCAGAAAGTTCCTGTTTAATAGTGGGTAAAGATCGCTATATAACTTAGTGAACTTGCAACAGTGTAGCCTAGTTAGGCACTTCCAACCAGTCTTCATTGCACACCATTAATGCACCCAATCCTTTCTTATACAAAGTCCTCTAAATTATAGAACATGGAAGCACTTTGGCAGAATGAAATAATCAGAAACTCTCTCTGGTTTATATTTTATATTACGCACATGCATGTGCCCTAGATTGTGTCCCAGGATATGGCCCGCCATGTGGCTCAGTTACTGGCTCAGTTATTGTCCCGGCTTGGATTGTGTTCCAGCTAGAATTGCCCTTGTGCGCATGTGCAAGTCGAGATAGTGCCCTGCTTGTCCCGGCTCAGTTTTTGGCTCACCTATTGCCTCGCCAATACTGGCCATATTGATTCATTGCTACCTTGCTACTAACCTTGTTCTTCATCCTGGCTCTTTCTTCTACTACCGTAATCGTTCTAATTATAGAACCAATAAAAAATAATTATTTTTCTAGAAACAATGTACCAAAAAAAAGATTTTATATGGTGGTATATGGGTGTTATAAAAAAAGGGCGTCCTAACCGAGGCTGTTTCTATAATAGGAATGACCGGTGTCATAAAATTTTAGGCCCCCCCGAGATTGGGCCCCCAGGGGCCTAGAATTTTAACATTTTAGGCCCCCTCTTAAAATTTTAGGCCCCCCATTAACAGCGCAACAGCGGTAACATTATGTGACAGTGCATTCTCAAAATACACCAATACAGTCTTCTATGGTCTTCACAGTCTATGCAGTGCCAGTTACTGAATGCAGCTCTCCTCACACGTGTACACACACACACATTTCATGCATGTATACAGTAGTATACCACTGGTCTCACAGCCATCACACTGCACCATGTCATTCTATGAATCAGGCCTCATGCAGCACGAAGCACATAGGTGCCAACTGTCCCGAATTGGTCAGGACTGTCTAAGATTACCCTTGTCCCAAAAGGAAACTGCCAGGGGCGTAGGGAGGGGGAGGGCTTTGGGGGCTGGAGCCCCCCCTTTCTCTGCAAAAACTACACTAAGAGCCCCACCTTCTCTGATGAGTCTTCAGCCTGGGAATTACTGGTATAGATTAGTGGCAGACAAACAGCATGTCCAAGAGCTAGCTATACTATACTAGTAACTTTGATTCTTTAGTGCAACAGAACTAAGCTAGCTAGCTACGGCTAGCTAGCTAGCTTTAGCAGTATTATTAATTGAAGCAAGGTGTGGCTATTTCTTGCACATGCGCAATGAGTCATTAATTAGGGGATGTGGCTCCTGGTCACCGGAATTTTCGGCGCTCCGCGCCAAGTAGTTTCTGGCGCGAACAGCTCAGCCCCCCCTTCCTCAAATTCCTGCCTACGCCCCTGAACTGCTATTGTGATTCCACCATGATACAACAGTTTCTCTCTTGACTTCTATCTGTGATTCCACATTACTTGAGAGCTGAGCCAGTGATGCTATTGGAGCATCCCCACAACAATTTACATCTTCTATGTATAGGAAAACATGGAGGAAGATATGAATTGTTGTCTTTGCACTGAAATTGTGTGTTGTATACTTTTTTTGTCCTGAAATTTGGCTGAGAAAGTAAGCACGAAGTTGCAAATATGGCGATAGCTATGCAACAACATCGATTGTCTTACAGGCAGATCCAACATTGCAGAGCTGCATCAAAGCATTTAACTCTTATAGGTAAAGCATGAGTAACTTGAAAGGTAAATCTTCCTTCACTTTGAATTCAGAATAATAATGCAAACATTTTTGCTACTTTGATACAGAGTCTTTGCATGCATGCAGTCTCTTTGATGCTTTGTCAACTAATAGAGCTAACCTTACCATATTATTATATCTCTTTGACTTCGTTCTATCGATAGCAGAAGAGGGGGGCCTAATCTCACAGTGGGGGCCTAGAATGTTAACAATTTGGACCCCTGGGGGCCTAAACTGTTAACATTCTAAGCCCGGGGGCCCAAAATTTTAAAATCTAGGTCCGGGGGCCTAAACATGGGGGGGGCCCAAAATTTTATGACACATACCGGAGATTCCCGTGACATATATAGGTACTGTAAGTTGCTTTCCTTGAAGCCTTCTGTGTAGTGCTTGACCAGTGACTGATTCCAGTATATACATGCAGTTACATGTACTGACTACCTTCAGTGTCGCGGAAGTGTATACGTATGCCTGAGGATTTTCCCTGGTATTCCCTCTACTCTAGCAGCGTGTGTTGAAAAAGAAAATAGAATTTCGCATTTCAGTTTCTTCTTAGTTTGATTTTTGTTCCAGTGCTTAGATCAATACTATAGTCTGTTGTGTGTGGTTAGCTTGCAGCTATTATAATATAGCTAGTTGCAACAGACATTTTGATCTCACTCAACCAAGATGAGCTCACGACGCATTGTTCTCGAATTTGTGATTGCCGTAACCCTGTTGATATTAGGATGTGGTGCTACTTCTATGCCATGTACCTCTGAAGAGATAGAAGATTGCCGTTGCTTCCCTCATCTTGTCAAGGACGTTATAACGAACGGTAGAAATCAGTACAACATGAAAAAGGCCTTCTTTCCTCCCAACAAAGCAAATCCTGTGTTTATTGAGATTATGTATTACTTTTCTCTGAATGATCTTGCGAATGGTAGTACAAACTACTCTGATACTTCATTAGGTGAAGCTTGGTATTGGTCCGAATCTACATTCTATCTTTTTCAACCAATTGAGTCTCTTCAGTTCACATCTCTACTATTCACGGACAACCAACTGCGAAAGGAATTTTTAACTCTCTATATGCCACGTAACTGCTACAAAGAGAACGACATTGAAAGGGATGAAATGATACAACTTCTAACTCAAAGGGTAAGCCTGTGAATGCATGGGGTATATAAAACTTTCTATGATTATATACTGCTGTACAATAAATGTCATGTTTATTATCTGTCTGATTCCTTTTTCACAGTTGAAGCTATTTGCAATACGGCCATTGAGCACTTTTGCTGTGATTAATGATGGATACAGCCCAAAAGCAGCGAGCGTAAGTACAATAACTCGCTACTATTCTGGTCAGTCGGTGATGTTTGGGGACGTTAGCTCTGGATATGCGTTTGGTTTTCAAATTGTATTTCCTCTTATCTTGGTTTTTTGTAGCAGCATATTTTTCTTGTAAAATCCAAGTGACATTACAAATATTGCATCTCCTACAAGTAACGGCGACAGTCCAAATAATACACCTGAGAGTGATCATAATTCAGCTAGTAATAGGATGAACGGCATTATTATGTGTGTTTGCTCTTGCACGGTTGTTGTCTATGTGCTAGGCTTGGATATTGCTGCTCTATGGAGAAGTGCCGCTGTAACCAGAGGGAACATTTTCCATTGGTTCTCAAGTTTACGAGGGTATGCTGGTGTGCAATTAGGCATCCCTATCTTAATGCTGTTTGAAGACCTTCTTATGGCACTAACTATTGCTTTTGTTTGTTTGAAGTTTTGTCTGCGTTGTGCTAGGTTAGCAATGCTTATGTTATTCTCGGTCCTGTCTCTTGCATTATTGTTCATTCATTTCATATTCTTGTTGGTTTCATCCATGCACCGTACCATGCAACGAGCATCTTGGTGCTGTATTCTGTGGCTTTTTTTGTGTACATGTTTGCTATGAGATCCACATATCACTGCTTAGGAAAATGTGTTCAGTGCAAACTCTATGTCATACTATGTTTAATGGTGTTGTCTGTTATCGTTTTTGCTGGCTTCGTAATCATATATCTTCTTCTCCTGTTTGTGCCTATCAACCTAGCTACTGAAGATGGTCCAACTCGAATCAACAGTATTAACCAAACCATATTGGCACTGATTACTACGGCTGTGACCTATAAACTGTTTTTCAAGCACGACAAACACGAACTTGTTCAGATTCTCATCAATGCAAAAGATAAAATTGAACCTGCCTGGAGAAAGAGACTGAAAAAGAGGAAAAAAGAAGAAATGGAGAAATTACTATGATTACTTTGAAAGAACGAACTCCAATTCGAACACCTTATGAAGTTAACCTTCCTTTTATATGATATATATATAAAGACGATCGAGTAATAATTGACACAACTTGCTAATTCGCAACCTTTAATATGACATTGTGTAGTACTTGCATTATGAAGATAAATATAATTATTATGTGTTATGTTTCTAACACATGAACACACACATAAAGTACTCTCTCTGTCTTATTTAGGCCATGCAAAGTCAATTTGTAGTTTCTCAGGCCCTCGCGCTTGGAAATTGGCAGCTTTACAAAAAAGTTAAATATCACGTGACCTCAAATTAAAGGCACTAAAAGAAAAGAAAAGGATAAATTTGTATGGTTTTTGGTCATGAATATAAATTAATGACTAAAATTAATAGGTAAAAATTATGCACTTCCGCTTATTGAGGAAGTTAGGGGTGTGTTTTCAATTAAAATTCTATGAATATCATTATCATTAATATTTATCAAATGCCTCCATCCGCTTGCTATTTTAGGAATAATAGCCTGAGAAACTACAAATTGACTTTGCTTGGCCTTAGTGGAAACGTGTCACTGGTCTTCGCCATAGATAGTGGAAACGCATGCGTGGGACTCAGTACAATTTCGGCCCATCCGTGTCTCGCCTACGCCCACGCAATGCTGTAGCGGTAACTGAAGCAAGGCATCTTTTTAGAAGGACAGAGAAGTGGTGCCTTGGCCTCAGGGATATTGCACAGGGCTATGCCAGTTAGTACTATGCTCTTAGTACCTAGTATAGTTGTAACCTTAACCTAGAAGTGTCTACTAAAGGAGTTTCATGAGTTTTTTTAAGCTTTCCTTGACTGGCTGAGGATTGTGGGATTTTTTATCTCTCCAAAAAGAAGTACAGCCTGTTTGAGATTGAAGACAAGTACAGTGGTATGTTAAGTGTTTTTTAAATGTAGCAACTTTGTGATTGACTCTCCATGGTAGTATTTGCTGACAAATTTATTATCACACTCATGACTTTCACTTGTGGGATTTTGTGGAAGTGTAGGTGTTGAAGTAGCAAATGTATATAGGCTAGAAGTGACCCTTTAATGTTACTACATGCTATTGTACACTTTATTTGTAGTTATACGAATGGATCGGCAAGTTTTTTGGGGAAGAGTTATGAGAGAATAAACGACGGAAGTGTCAGTTGTGGAAGACCCAAGGTAACTGTTATCTCAAACTGATACTGTTTTTAATCTCAGATTGTGTGCATCTGATGATGCTTCTTCAGAGTTTACATCGGCAGACTGTAGCACGTTCACTGAACCACTATATACCAAAGAGGACGTTCAAGAAAATTGCATCATTATTTCTGTCTTTACATCACGAGTAGACATACGTTAAATTGTTTGTATAATGAATTGTTTATGATCTAGATCTATAAAAGAGAAGTTAACATGTTCTTGAACTTCTATTAACACTGTGTCTGATCCCACTGTAAACTATTTCATACAATGGCGAAAACTCCTCTAATACTAACTTCTGAAACACGATTGGAAGCTAGTAGCCTAACTTGATCCTAGTAGCCTTCCTGCCTGTCTCATGTCTCTTTCTGGCTAGTCAGTAGTAGCCTTCCTGCCTGTCTTTTGGCTGTTAAAGATTAAAATACTAAAATTATCATAGGACAAAGGTCAATTTCTAGTGACGGAGGCAGGAAAGGAAGAAATTTAACCGTGACACGCATGGGCCGGGCATTTACATATGCGTTTCCAATCCCTCTCCTCTACTATCTATGTCTTCACCCAGGAAAAATGACTGTAACTTAGCATATAGTGGATCCCAGGGTTTTCAAGTTGATCTAACTTCAATATACTTCACCAATAATTACTGGCTCCCTAGTGTACTTTTCGCAATAAAAATGAACAAAATTAATTGTGACATGCATGTACTGTAGAAATGTAGGGTGTACGTGTCGCCGCCCTCAAATGAAGGAATTAGTTAGCCGCCGCCCTTTAAATGAGAATAGTCTAAGCGTGTCGCCGCCCTCTAATAAAGGAATTGTTTGTTTATAGAAAAAAAGAAGTATAGATATCTTCAGTGTTCAAGCTCTAACCCCACACCTAGCCTAACTACCTCTTGGGAACCATTTTTCATAGCCACTGTCGACAATGGAAGAACTGCTCCATTCTTGCCACTGAGAGTATTCATCATCCTACACTGAGCTACTTACAGTACACTGAGTACACACAATGACCACACAGGCTAGCTCTCCCTGGACCTGTCTGTTGGTGTGGACGGCTTTGTCTTCATTGCTTGCTACTAAAGCACTAACTGGAGGTACGTACCTATACAAGTACGTGTGTGCGATCACCTTTTAGTGGAGTCTCTAGATCTTATATATGTACGTACCTGGTAAGTATGACAGTTATCTGTATTCATGCATCCCGGTTTATTTAATGTGAATATCGTTGTAAAATGTTAACGTTTGTATGCTTGTTCCCCCGTCCCTGTACAGCGGTCCTAGTCTGCAATGGTCACGGTACGGCTAGAGGGGGACCTGGTAACTCCACTCTGTGTGTGTGCCAGGAGCCATACACTGGGGATACTTGTCAAACCTGTAATCACGGCTACTACGGCAACCCAATGTACGTATTTAATAGTAACAGTGAAGTGCCCAAATACTCGATTTAAAGCGACACTTTTAAATAATTACGTTTTGCGAAAGTAGAGTTTTAATGTACACAAAAAAATGAATTTATATGGTGCTATATGGGCGAAATGTCCAAGTGTCGCTTATTTAGAGGGTCGCCTTAAATAGAGGTGTTACGGTAGTGGCTGTTTTCAATTCTGAATCTCAATTCAATTCAACACACAAATGTATGCCTGTTACATAGGCTAGGCCTAGAAGGTTATTTTTGCATAAAATTAATGTAGAGGTTGGTTCTAGTACCAACCACCTCCAACCATCTCTGATGTTATAATTATTATAGCTAGCTTAAATTGTACAGGAATATATATTTCCGCCTCCCCGTAGCAACGGTGGACTCTGCTACCTGTCGTGTGGTCGCTCAAAACACCTCACTCATTTCACCATTGGAGGTGTGGGGGTCAGCAATCAACATTTACTGGACAACCCCCCAAAGTCAGGGGGTAACATTTGCTTGTGGATTATCGACCCCTTTCATCTCAACCCTTTCGATGACTCAAATACTTTTCAGACTCATAATAATTCAAACAACAATGCATCTCTTCGTTTCCAAATCAGCACAAATCCTTCCAGTCTCAACAAGACCTTGCTAATCTATCGAGGCTTGCCGTCATTTTTAAACTTTGCACTCTCGAACTCAATATTATATAATCAGTCAGTTCTCACCCATCAATCTCAACTAAACCAAAACTCAATTTCTACGACGAATATTCGTGCTAATTTATTTTTATCGCTCGCTGGAGATCGTTTGCTGGACAATCCTCTCGTCGTTGTCAATGGTTACGATGTCGTTACGCTGGTGTACTTGTATCACGGAACTGGAATGGACAGGGCCGCCCTCAACGTGAGCGTGACCGTATGGAATGGGGACAACAGCTCGGACCTGAATCAGGTGAGCTTTAATTATATATCTACAGTAAAAAATAAATAATGGTACCACTCATTGTTAGCGCCTCACGCTCTGAACTCTATATTGGGTGCGTGGATCATGGCATGATAATTATTGAATCAATCTTGGATAATGTTATGGTGTTGATTGTTGAATTTGGCACAATTCCAAAAATGCCATATTATTGTATGTAGTAGCTAGATATACAACGTGTGGCATAATTATAAGACTGAGTGTTTTATAAGATATTGTTCATGGAGGCAAAAGCACATGACATTGTAATGAGGAAAGGACTGTTATTACACGCTTATATAACATTATTATAACAGCTCATATTTCTCGCACAGACACCCTATGATGTAATTGCTGGGGAAATCCCATCTCTAAGACCACACCTCCTCGTATCCTCCCTGTCAAAACTACTGAGTCAGCAATTTATTCACTATCCGTCCAATCAAAATCAAGACGCTAATTTAACTTCAAATTCTACCCTGAACAAAAATTATTCGTACCCAGATTGCTCTGGTCGATATTGGCACTCGTCTGTGTATGATACCAACTCCGAGTTGCTATGGTTACTTGGTGGTCTAGATTTGGAAGGTGTTGTGTGTCGAGGTTTAGTGGCCGTTAATACGTCTCTGGTTACCATGGATACGTCGTGTGAGGGGTGTGTGTGGCGTGTAAGAAGTGATGGTGTGGAGCCCGATGGCCGCTACTTGCATACTGCAGTGGCTACTCCCGTAAGTGGACACAGTGGGACATCTCTCTAACGGACACCATTGGGGAACAGACCATTATACACATAAGTGGCATTTATTGAGGGGTTGATTTGTTTAATATTTATTGTTAGTTGTGTAAGTTGTGGAGGTCAAACCGGGGGTTGTGGGTAATTATGCCGGGTGTCCTCGAGGTCAGGCCGCTGAAGAATGTAGTAGTGCCTGACCGTTATGGTTATCACAGTTGGCCTATCTTCAGGTTCAGAGGGTTCCACAGTACACACATATAAAACTTAAAATACCACATAATTAGAATTTTATTGCTATTATAATGCTCTTCTTCCTTGCAGTGCCCTAATGCGACTGTGGGGGGTTGCATGTTGGTGTTTGGGGGATTCCCCTCTGTGGGGGATCTGAGCACGCCCAGTAGTGAGCTGTGGCTGTACAACCATCTCCTCCAGTTGTGGACAGTACTACAAGACTCGGTGAGTGTTACACTAGTCTCTTATCTGGTACGTGTTATTATAATTATATTCATCATTTGCGTGATGTGAATAACTTTAATTCTAGTGGTCCAATATTCTATAGCTCTTGGGATGATCTTTCTGTGATTAGTCGAAATCCTAAACAAAAGTCGTTTCTAAATTCAATTATTGTTTTGTATCTTTGAGAGACCATCATTAATTTTGTGTTCAGATCAATTTTTTGATTTTTACGTTCTGTTTATAATTATAAGTTTGTGTTTTTTTCTAGCCTATTTCCCTGGCTGCTCACTCCGCTGTTGCCACGGGTAACGGATCGATGTTGGTGGTGGGAGGTGTGAAGGACGGACAGATCTCTTCAGAGGTGATAAGCTACGATCTCCATAGCAATCACTGGGAGCCTTGGAGCCGCACAAACATGCCTGGTGAGTCAGTATAACAACTATTGTCTAAATACAATGACCTAGTTTAAAACTAAAGGACACATTTTGCAGCTCTTAGGTATATTATTATTACTTGTAACCACACCGACCCCAACTCCTGAGCTGACAGCATAATTAATTATTATCGAGGACGTGTGTGCCCACACTGGGCTACCTCTTAGGCCTATACCGTATTACTAGAATATTTGCGGGTGAAAAACCTTTGCGAACGAGCCAAATCAGCAGAAAATTTGACCCTTTGCGATCTATAACTAACTATTGCGTTCTGGCAAGGATCATGTGTATTTACTAGTAATAATTTATGTTTTGCGGATTTTATTGTTGCAAATTGAACAACCCTCGTAAAATTCACAGATGTTTGATGCTCGCAAAACATTCTAGTAATACGGTACCATTCATAATATACGTATTATAGGCTATAAAAGAGGTAAACGTGTGTGTCATGTTGAGGTTACAACCATTTTGACAATTCTAGCCACATCCATTGAATGTCTGTTTAGATGTTAGACACACATGATAGAGACGTTTTGTCTGGGAAAATTTGACTAATTTGACTAAATCAATTGGAGCATGCTTTGATCTCTGCCCTCCCCCCTCCAGGAATGTATGGTCACTCTGCAGTGTACGACGCCAATACGCACTCTGTGTACTTGTTTGGGGGTGTGGTTTACTCTCGTCCCGTTGCTGACCTCAGCAATTCTTTGTACGTCATTAACGTGGCTACAAGAAACTGGGCAAAAGTGATACTATCCACTGAGGTACGTGTGTTGTGTGTGTGTGTGTATGTGTGTGTGTGTGTGTGTGTGCGTGTCTGTCTGTCTGTGTAGATTGCTACAGCTGCTCAAGGATCAATGAAGAGTTTCTATAGGCTTCTAGTAACGTTTTCTTGGATTGTAATTCGTGGATTTACAAAATAATGCTTCATTCTTGAGATATGCCTGCTTTTGCTTACTTGGAATGCCATTGCAGCCTTTTCAGAAGAGTGCGTAGCCAAACTTGTCCATAGAGTGTTGCTACTAGTTAGCTCTGCACTAGAACACTAGCTATTGGTAGCTGCAAGCTGCAACGCTCTGCTGATGCAGCCATTCAGATCATTCCAGACTTGGACTTTTGACATTGTAACAACAATTATGGTTGATCATTACCCACTTGTTGAGTTTCTCTGTTCTGCATGCCAGCCAAACTTATAAAAACGTTCATCATGATTATAATGACTTATAATGACCGTAATTATATATCACAGTCACTTTTCTGTGATGTTATATTTGTTTATTACACGGTTGCGTAGCCTCAAGGCATGATTTGGTAAAGGGTCATCACAATATAAAACACGTAATTATTATAAATGCACTGCCATACATTTCTCTATCTCCCCTATAGCCTCCTGGTCGACTGTTTCACGCAATGCTCCTACTAAACCACACCCTCTACATCAGCGGGGGCCTCACTAAACCACACCCACAAGCCACACCCACTCCATATCCCGGACTAGCTGGTCTAGCTCCAGCCAACAACTCCGTACTGATCGACCTAACCTCGCAATGCAACACTGGCAAAACTGTACTAATAGCCGATCATGATATCCGCTTATGGGGCCATTCAATAGTTGCCTATATTGAATACAATGCTAAAATTATCGTGAGTGGTGGTTTTAACAGTGCTCCAGTTGATTCTATATTTACTATCGAACCTCCGATATTTTCGTGCTCCATCGCCCAAACTCTAAAGGCCTGTCAATTATTGCCTTTTTGTGAGTCTTGCGTCGTCAATGTTACAACGTTTATCGGCTGCTACCATAGCAACGAGAGCTGGTTATGTAGTGACACTCTAATCGAATCGACTAATAACTGCACAGTCAGCACAACCGAGGTGTGTTCACAATTTTCAAACTGTCTCGAATGTTTGAGTGCCGATGTTGCCCAGGACAACGGTTGTATTTGGAATGGATGTTTTGGAATCTGTACAGACAATTCTACAAGTAATGTATCATGCAGTAGAACGGCGAGTAACTATGACGACCAGTTTAGTGTATGCCCAGTTGATGCTTGTGTTTCAGCGTCGTGTCAAGAATGTGTTTCCGATCCAATTTGTGGTTGGAGTTTCATTAAAATACAACCTAACATTCTACAAACTACTATCATTATTACAGGCAGAGAATGGGGATGTTATAGGAATGGGATCAACTCGATTGTAAGTAATGAGATACTTCGTTCTGCAACCATAGCAACCTGTCCGTCACCTTGTAACTTTGCTAGGACATGTCATGAATGCGTCCAATCGAGGGCCTCCGCTGCCGGACCTTTAAACTGTGTGTGGGAGACCTACTCGCAGATGTGTATTCAACAAGACGTAGCTCCTTTGATCTGTGCAGGGGGTCTGTGTGGGGGGTACGTAACCAACAACAACCAGGAACAATGCCCCCTACCGTGCTCAGCGCATTTAGATTGTACCTCATGTCAAACAGACCCGAAATGTTCGTGGTATCTCGGATTTACTGATAATAAGATAGTTGGATATTGCACGGATGAGTTACGTTCACTGGACACGCTATCTACACTGGTTGATGACTTGTATTCGACCTTTGAACTACGGCAGTATTACACTACAGAGTGCCCCGGGTGTGCTGACAATTGTAATGGGCGTGGTGTGTGTGTTATCAGTGCCCTGAGCTGTGACTGTGACCTGGGCTATATTGGGGAACAGTGTAGTGTCGAGTGTGGGTGTAACCAGCTCAGCTACTGCGCTAATTCTAGTGTCCCTGGACGCAACACCTGTCTGCAGTGTCGGCTAAACACTCAGGTATGTTATTGTTATTTTTATGGACAGCTAAGAGAATATAGCTCATTCTAAGCCTTTGAACACTCACTGTAGTACATGTACATGTTTGCTGTATGTGCACTGTACATGTATGGGCAGAGCTCTTTCTAAGCTATCATTATAATTGGCTTATCGGCAAAGATTAGAAGAATATCTGTCAGTTGTACTTTGTGATTCTTTTTATATGTTCATTGTAACGCACGTTATACATGTACACGTAGCTACTCAAAGATGCTACATTATAGATACTAATTACACATGTAATCACGAGTACATTAAGAGGAGTATTCAACTGTGGCAGTTACGCTACGGTACAAGTATGTCATGTGTCATATCACGCCAGCCACTCTCAGCCGCATTTTAAGTGGGTGCGTAGATGTAGTGGCCACATTAAATTTTATTCATGGCTAACAGTTTACACAACTACAAGTGTTAGTGACCTAGACGTATATTGGAATGTGCGTTGGAGTTACATACTCCTCCTGATGTAGTCTACCATGCATGACTGTCATTAAAATTAATATTTTAATTTCAGTTGTGTTTTTTCTTACTACACACAGGGATCTGATTGTGGTCAGTGCAGACCGTTCTCTGTTGGTAGCCCTGGAAACGGAACTGGTTGTGTCCCTTGTCGGCAACATTGCCATGGAAACAGCGACTTGTGTGTGCGGAGGTCAGAGTTCAGAGAAGCCATGGAACGCAACATCTCCCTTGACAGAGCTGGGGTAAGCCTCCTCCTATATAGTATGTTCATACATGTTGTGACAGTAGTGCACTCTGGTGCAAATATCCTTTTTGTGTTTTTACCCGAGGCGCGCATGGGCGGCCACGGGTATAGTAGTATGTTGGTCTGTTTGTTTGTTTGTTACCCGAGGCGCGTGGGCGGCCACGGGTATAGTAGTATGTTGGTCTGTTTGTTTGTTTGTTTGTTTGTTTGTTTGTTTGTCACAGGTATATCTACTCACCTGGATGCCACAGCGCTGCGTTTACAGCATAGATAGCCTTCACACAACAATATCTTGATTTAAATAGTGGCAGATTTTGATGTTAAAGCTTCATTGTCGAGCAAAAGCTAAGAAGCTTGAACTTCCACGTTGGCAGCTAGCTAGCTACACGTGGCCTTGATTACGTAGTTGCAGCTGAAGTGATCCTTACCAAATATAATTATAGTAGAAAGCTAAAATTGTGACTGGTTGTTGGCTGACTCTGGATCCTATACTCCAGCCTGGCAGGAGCCATACCTCTTTAAGTCTAAGTTCCAGGCTTCTTTGCTGTCATCCCTGTCCACAGTGCATGTCTAATGTGACATGTACCACTCAATGTTTCAGCATGCCTCCAAGTCTGGTTTAGTTTTATTGCTCTTGAGTTGCTGTGCTAGTCATACATGCTACATGCACTGCATTATCACTCTTCTGGTTTCTTTATTATCATGTCACCAGCCGAGGGTTTGCACTTTAGTGCTCTAGTTTGTTTGTTTGTTTGTTTGTCACAGGTATATCTACTCACCTGGATGCCACAGCGCTGCGTTTACAGCATAGATAGCCTTCACACAACAATATCTTGATTTAAATAGTGGCAGATTTTGATGTTAAAGCTTCTTTGTCGAGCAAAAGCTAAGAAGCTTGAACAAGCTTGTGACTAGGTCTGCTTACCTGGATGTTCTAGCACTGCGTTTACAGCATGAGTAGCCTCCACACAACAAGTTAGTACTTTGGATAGTGGCAGCTTTCAGTGTTAAAGCTTCGTTGTCTAATAAAAGCGAGCAAAATGTAGCTTGAACAGAACTTGCGCATGCGTTACTTATAACTGAAGTGATCCTGTACCAAGAACTATGGAACAGGGTCACTAAAGTAGAAAGCTGTATATACCAAGAACAATGGAACAGGGTCACTAAAGCAGAAAGCTTCAATTATAGCTCCTGCTTTTGGAATCTAGGACCTGGAGCCATACTTCTCTGAGACTCCAGGCTTCTTTGCTGTGATCCTAATCCACAGTGCATATACTACCACTAGATACCTGTTCTCAAATGTTTCAGCATGCCGCCTCCAGTCTGGTTTAAATAGTTTTATTGTTCCTTAGTTGCTGTGCAAGTCATACGTGATAACAACATCACTATATGCACTGAATTATATTTCTGGTTTCTTTATAATCATGTCACCAGCCGAGGGTTTGCACTTTAGTGCTCTAGTCTCTGAAATTAGCCTGTTTCGAGAGCTATCTTTTACAACCCATATTGTATACCTAGACTAAGTTGGGATTGTCCATTTTGAAGCTATTTAGTAGAAAAAATTTGCATTGTCAAGCTTTGAAGTGGCCACTGCTAATGAGGTGTCTATCCAACTAAGAAACCTGCTAGCAGGTCACTATCTGAGTTAGTGACCTGCTAGCAGGGCTCTAACTAGTACCCACAAAAATGCATTTTCTAAGCAGATAGTGTATTAGTTAGACCATGTGTAGTAGGTTTCTTAGCTGGATAGTAAACCTGAGGGAGTGTAGTGGCTGAGGCAAGTCACTAATTGACCCGAGGCGCAGCCGAGGACAATTAGTGGCTTGCAGAAGCCACTAACCACTCCTGAGGGTTACTATCCAGCTAAGAAGCCGTACTACACATGGTCTATCTCGCTTAGAAAATGCATTTTTAAGGTTTAATGAGATTAGTTTCATGCAAAAAAGAGAGTTTCAAGCTAGTAAAAAGAGATGTCTTTCAAATTTAGAGAGCCCAAAGATTTTAGCTCAATGTACCATGACTGTACTGGTCCTGGATGTACCTTTTGTAGTTGGAGAGCGGAGCACCCCATCAGACTTAATTGGGAGTCAGTTTTTGATGAACCAGATGACCGTATCGTTGGTGGAATACAAGTAACCAGCTCCCAAATGGGCGATCCCTACAAGGCCCTGTCAACGCAACAAACTGACGAGTATTTGAACCAATTTGAAGAAAATCTATTGGATTTCCCTCCGATAAGTGATGATTTGCTCACTCAAGTCGACTATTTAATTGATGCTGCTATAACCAATTCTCAAACTGCAAGCTTTGACTCCACTACTGGTACTACTTCCACCACTGCTGTCACTGCTGTCTCTACTACAGCTACAGTTTCTCGTTACGCTTCCCCAAAAAAACAAAAATATATTGATAGTATTAAGAAAAGCAGCATTCCGCAAAAAACTAAGAGTTGTACACAATGGGCTGTCAAGTTATGGATTGACTGGGCTATGTCAAGAAATAAAGCGCTACTAGCTGGAGAAAACGCATTCAGCACCTCTATCAATGACCTAACTGCTCAGAAGACCATGCTGCCTACTATTTCTATTTCTGGTGGAACTAATATAACAATCAATTTGTCTTCTAATTAATTTTGTGCTTAAAAATGATTGTAATCTGTCTGAGTTTAATTATATTCATGCATCTGTGGTTTTAGTTAGAAACCTGTGGGTACTAGTTAGAAACCTGCTAGCAGGTCACTAACTCAGATAGTGACCTGCTAGCAGGTTTCTTAGTTGGATAGACACCTCATTAGCAGTGGCCACTTCAAAGCTTGAATATGCAAATTTTTTCTAAGTGTAGATAGACCATGTGTAGTACCGCTTCTTTCAGGAGTGATTAGTGGCTTCTGCAAGCCACTATCCAGCTAAGAAACCTACTACACATGGTCTAACTAATACTTAGTAGTATATAAATAACTTAACCAAAAGGTCATATTTCTGTATGCCATACCACAGTGCAATATGCCATATATTGGCACTGCTATTCCTTTGATCTCAGAGGCCAAAGTACGTTGTGTTCATTGTATCACTTAATTCTTGTTCCCTGTGCAGTTTGACTCCTTTGTGACGAGTGGGCCTGATGAGACGGAGGCGGTGTGTGCAGAGTGTGAGGGTGGTGCCACTGGGGAGTTGTGTGATAGCTGTCGTCCTGGTTACTATGACGACTACTTCAGCGGACAGTCCACGAGATGTGTTGAGTAAGTACATTGTACATGTATATAGTTAGTGTATAGTTAGTGTGGTATTAATATTACCATAATTATTACTAGAATATTTTGCGGGTGAAAAACTTTTGCGAATAAGCCAAATCAGCAGAAATGTTGACCCTTTGTGATCTAACTATTGCGTTCTGGCAAGGATCGTGTGTATTTACTAGTAATAATAGGTTTTGCGGATTTTATTGTTGCAAATTGATCAACCATCGCAAAGTTCGCAAATGTTTGATGCTCGCAAAACTACGGTACATGTAAATGCTTTAAAGCCACACCATTGAATGTGCATTTTTTAAAGTATATACAGTCTCTTATGAGCAAATGGTAGTTATTGTGAGCAACAACAGAGAGTTTGTAATGTGCATTTTATACCGCTCATTCATACGCACAGCTGTAGCTCTTGTGCTTAAATCAACAATGATTTCATGGCCACATTTTTGAGGCACTAATTTGATTGTCCCGCCTGTGCATGTAACTGTACCTGTAGTTGGAATAGGTTCCGGAGTATGTGTGGGTGTATGTCTAGCCAGAGTTGACCTCTTACAACAATTGTTAATCGGCATGCTTGTGGCTGAGGAATAATCACAGCTGTGTGCTGTGGCTTTGATGAGCCTGTGAGATGTATACTGACAATGATGTGTGTTGTGTGTACAGGTGTCAGTGCAATGGTCATGGTCCCTGCCATCCCGTGACTGGAGCCTGCTCTTGTCAGAACCAAACCACAACGTGCGATGGCTGCTCCGTTAATATACAGGTACACAGTACATGTATATACAGGGTTATAATAATATAATACTGTCAGTGTGTGTAATACAGACTATAGCTTAATATTCTGTGTGCAGGTCTCTACAGCTTAATTTAATTATACACTGTGAACTAAGCTTGTAGATAACCATAATTATACTTAACTTACAGTAATTTTAGCTATGTGTGTACAAAACACTTAATAACTATACACCCCACACCTCACACACCCACACACCCCATACACCCACACACCCCACACCTCACACACCCCATACACCCACACACCCCATACCTCACACACCCCACACACATGCACACACACAGTGCTCTGCATGTGTGACTGGCTACATTGGCGCCCCCTCCAACAACAACCAGTGCTATAAACAACTCTTAATCAATCAAATAGCCAACTTCACAATCCTCCCGCGACAATCAATAGCTCTGGCCATCGGTCTTGACTACATTGCATCAAATGTCGACGTTACAGTGCATTTTGTGCGACAGTTTGGAGATATGACAATTTATGATGCCCTGAATAATAGAGCAGTTTCAGTGACTGTTGATGCTGATACATTTCAGCACGTGGCAAATATTCGAACGGCTTTTCAAGTAACTAGAGTAAGAAAACAAGTCGTATCAAAGAGGCAGGCTGAAGGAGTTTTGGGGATTTCTGACGTTTTTGTTCGCGATTTTTCCACTGATAATCAACTGGCTTTAGTAATATCACATGAACAGACTGATTTCCAATCATTGCAACATTTTTTGACAATCGTAACTGGACCTTTGGGCGCTCACTTCTATGTTTATTACGACCAAGAAGTGGCTCGATTGAACTATTTCGTTTTCTCGAGTATTTTATTGTCTTGTTTTTTCCTGACTTTTGCAATTGCGCTGTTTATTTGGAAGGCAATAAAGATTGAGATAAGGAGGAGGGCTCGAGTTAATAACAGGAGACTACGAGAAGCTCGTGCCAATCGACCGTTTGCTAAGGTGAAAGTCTATTTTGATAGAAAAAAACTTATTGATTGGAAAAAATCAAATCCACTTTTATTGCTTAAGGAGCCTTTGAAAGAGACATCATTTGTCGGTGTAGCATTACACACGACTAAAGAAGAGGCAATTGCGTTGCGAACTACGAACTTACCTACAAAGAAATATCGAAAGCGGGATATAAAGAGGATTGTTGAACCTGGTTGTATAGAGCCATGGCCGATAGCTCAAGAGGTGTGCAATGATGGTGGTGTATCTGTTAGTACAGTGCTGGTGAAGTTACCCACGAGGAGCAAGGTCAGTAAAGCTCATGTACTCAATACAGGCACTTGTCTCGTACATCGGCCTAAAGTGGAGGAAGCAAAGAGATGGAAGAGGAACAATCGCTGCATGCCCCTAGAGACAGCAACTCAATTATAATAGTGTTTGTTGTATGTATGTGTCACAATGAGTCACGATGATGCAGTTTGTGTCATGTAGTACATGTGTGGGTATAATACCTATTGCAATTATCAATTATTATGTCATGGGGCATTGTTCAAAGTACATGCATGTATAGTGGAGTTCAAAGTGTACACGTCATAGGTCAAGGTTCTCATGAATATAATTATGGTCATATAATTATCTCATGTGGCAGAGTACGTAGCTAGTATAGCTAGAGTACACATGATATCAATTCATGGTCGTGATCAGTGTATATAGTATGTGTGGGCTATTGGACCTGCATGATTGTGATGGGCAATATGACATCACAATCATCACCATCTTTACCATGTATAACGTAGCCAAAAATCCTCTTGCATGCATGGCTGTTGCACGCAGATAAAATACAGGAGCAAATGCATGAAGAGAATCAGATCTCCTCAGGTTACTATGGGTTTTTTTAACACAGGGATAATGCCACTGGATCCAAGACTCACATGTGCACAAGATAATGAACTCTTGATAATAGCCTCGATCCCAGCCCCTCTCACAATTGAGAGCGGCCTGGAATCAAGCTAGGCTCTCTTGATAAATATTTGGTAGAGATCGCTAAATTAACTTCTATTATTTAGGAGGTGGGTTGACATCAGGGAGTGATGCGCTAGCGCTGGCCTCTATAAAAACAATGTTTTTGGAGAGTATTTCACAATTATTAATTTGATTGCTACAAAACTACTGACTGAATATTTCCTGCTACCTTTTTTACTGGACTCTGCAATAAAAATGTTGGCAGGATTAGCAAGAAAGGTATCATTTGTTGCATTCTATTGCTCCTCAGCTATATATCATAGCTTCTTAAGTTCTAATTTTTATATATCATGCTATAAATAATTTGCCATGCTAGATTGGAGTGGTTCTGGCCGGAGTCACTGCTCTCCCATGGCTGCTCTTCGTGATTGGATTTGGATTGGCCGCCCCGGTATATACAATGTATATAGCTTGCTACACTGTATCTATAATTATCGTGCATGCAATGTAATAGGACGCAGCTGAGCTATATACTGTGGCATGGCTCATGTACTAATATTAAAGTTAATGCATACATGCATGGTTATTTCTGTTGCAGAATTTCTCAGGTATACCTGCTGCACAAGGCTCTGTGTTCTTCCCCCATTTTATCATCTCCCTGCTGGGCATTCCAACCATTGGGCTGGGAGTGGTTCATGCTCTTGGTGTATCAGGATCTGTGGCTAAGATTATCGGGACCATTGTATCCGTTATAATTATAAGACCTATAATATTAGTTACTTTGCCCGAATATATATTATAGACCCATGCATGCATAAATAATTATATATAGTCTTCAATATACACTGTGGTCCTTAACAGTTTATTTCAGACAACATTTTTCAGTGTTCTGTTTCTTCTCTGTCTGGGAATGATCTTATACATCAATGGAATTGCATTAGTCTCCAGTTCTGGTTCTGGTTTAGTGAGCCATCCTCTGAACCTCCAGTTTGCTGGTGCGCTACTAGGCACACTGTCATGGGTGAGTACATGTATACGTGCATGCAGTATAATAATTATGCATGCATGCATATAGAAGTGTTTTTACTAACATTAATGAACAAAAATGTGTGCACTATAATATACTGTATATATGTGCCACACAATTTGACTATTAATTTAACCGTAATTATCCATGCATGCTGATTAGCAGATACATGCACTGAGAGCCAGAGGGATACATGTCATCACTGCACACCTGTTTATTTTGTACTCCCCCCTCTATAATTATATATATACACAGACTAGTCAGATGATGTTATGGACATTCTATGAAGTTCCTGAAGCCGGCAGCAGCAGCAATTAACCATGCAGTATAAAAAAACAAAGTCAGAAAAGTGACTTGTGAGTGTACCTGATTGTGTTTATTGACTTTTATAGTTAGTGAACTGTAATAATAGAATACAACAATTAATTGTGTCATATAATGTTTACTGACATGCAATGAACCTTATTCAAAACTCAACTTTCTCTGCCATAATTATATGCATGAGCATTAGCCTCGATCCCAGTAGTTGTTCGCTTTTATAATCGTACACGTTATAAAAGCGAAAACTCGGCCTGGGATCGAGGCTAGCATATGAGCATGCACATCATAAGTGCATGGTATAAGTATAGATGCATGGCATGCAGGGTTGTCTGACTGAGTTAATTTAAAGTATACTCCCAGAAGTATATAGTGATATAGTTATAGAGCTAGGGTGAGTATAATAATGGTGCGCTGCTATAATTATATGCATGCATGCATGGACATCATGCAATTAAGTTCCAATCATACGATTGCACGAGGTAAAAGTGTTTACTTGCTCTGTAATATTGACTTTGACAGTGAGAGTTTATTGTTGAAACTGAAGCGGGTGCAACCATCAGTAACACATTTTATATGATCTCTATAATATGTTAAGTTATCCATGGTTCCTTATATTTTACTACAAACATGGGCATCATAATTATAGAGTGCTATAGTCTCATGAATCAGCCTGCCTTGGAGAGTCAGTCTGAGCACTTTAGTCATTCCACAATGGAATGTTAATTGTCATTACGTCAGTGTCAAAACCAATTGCATGCAAAAGGTCAACCGCGAATGCTTGACTAGCAGCTATGAATTTTTGTTTGGCTTGCTCCAAGAACGTTGCTAAGGTTGCACAGCACTAGTTGCAGTCAGCTCAACTAACTATAGATCCTTGACTGGCTATAACAGTATATAGCCACTGACTATAGCGCTAGCTATAAATACGTCCTACTGTATAGAGAACGCATACGCTTCTTGTCATTCTTTTTTCCTTCAATCCTTGATCTGATTGGTCAGGTCGGAATTCCGGCCTAGACTAGCAATACATAGGTAGTTTTCAAAAGGGGGGGCTTCAGGCTTCAGCCCTTCAAAACCACCCCTGGATCCGCCCCTGCTTTAAACTCACTGTTTAATGGATGCTGCACTCTTTTCTGTTTCACTATACTTTTGCTAGTCAATCGAGCATGCACTTGTGTTAGCAACATATACATATACCACGCACCTAGCCAGGGAAGTTTGGCACCATCAACCACATAATGGCATGACCTATTGTGGTAGACGTGGTTCCCAGAAGATTAGTTGTACTTGTACATGGCCATCCTGTTGGGAGCTTAAACATCCTGTTGGGAGTAAAAGCATGAAGCTGTGAGATCATAATTATAACATTTTACTGACCTGGATTAGCTGTCCTCCCATGCATGCACAAGTTAGAGAATTATGTTATCTAATAATAATGTGATAAACCATTCATTCTTAGTGTAATGCTGCTTTGATCATGTGCAACCACACTAATTTAATATTGATGCTGACATGTCACGATGCATGAGTCACGATGATGCAGTTAGATGCTGACATGTCACATGCATGAGTCACGATGATGCAGTTTGATGCTGACATGTCACGATGCATGAGTCACGATGATCCAGTTTGTGGTACGTTGTGCATGTGCATGGGTATACCAATGCATGAGTCATATGTAGCCATAATTATAATGTCACAGTGAGTGACACTGTCAGTTACAATACTGATCATAGGTCAAAAATTGTGTGGGGACTATTATAGTGATTGCGAGATTGTGGTGGGCTATGACATCACATCATGGTCTGGCAGTGGGAGATCATAGAATCTATATGATCTCCCACTGCCTGACCATGATGTGATGTCATAGAGATGGTTAGATCAAGAGCGATTATAAGGGCAGTACACTTTTGTAGAGAGCTATTACTTAAATCTTATCATTGTTATATGACATCAGAGGATAAATAAAAATTAATAGTTTTGGAGAGTGTTTCACACAATAATTAATTATAGGCTGCAAACTTGTCTATATAATTTTTATACTAACTACTCTGCCATGAATAAAATATTGGACAGAAAATAAAGAAAGGCGTTGCATTCTATTGCTGCTTATGTACTATACTCAAATCTACTTCGGATCCATGCATGTGACTGTGACATCAAAGTTAGCGTGCATCTCCATGCTAACTTTGATGTCACGATTGGATTATAGATTGGATTTGTCCTGACTGGAGTCACTGCTCTAGCTAGCTCACATGGTTGCTCTTAAGTCAGAGGTTTATATTGTACTCCCTCTCTCTCTCTCTAATTATGTACAGACTAGTGTGATGATGATACGGACTTCTATGCATGAAGTGCTCGAAGCCAGCACCTAAATTACATGCTTGGCAGAAAACAACAAAGGCCACTTCTATACTATTTCTCTTAAAATTCAATTGTACATAATTATATTGAGGGCGTGTTTCCTTTTAAACCCCATGCAGACATATGCATAACATTCTCACACCCAGTACATGCCACACCATTATAGTAGGCATAATACAGTATATTACCCCAGAGGACACACATTCCTTAGGTCAAAGTTCGGAATGTGTGTGTTAAAGACACGCGGATGACACGCGGATGATGCATGCACTGATAGGAGGCTGCCTTGCCACTATCTGTCTCTCATCATCACACCATGCCCTATATAATTATACCACTATAATTATTGTATACAAAATGTGCACACTGTATGCTGTGTAACCCGTCTAATCATGCATATAGTCAAAACATGCAGAAAATTTGATACTTGACAAGGATTGTGATCATAATTGAGGTCATAGTTTTTTGCGATCTTATTTTTGCGAACAATCCTCTAGGGTTTACAATAGTTTTATACTGTACTGTATGATATTAGTTGAGGTCATTCATTTCACAAAAAGCGTAAGGTTAACATTATGTGCCAAGAATACTTGTGGGAGGGTAGCGAGTTCTGTCTCTGGGGTATTACTATATCATTTTCCAATCCTTGTGTTCAACAACGCGCAATTAGGTAAAGATCGTCTTTCAAACAAACTCTTTCAGTGGCTTGCTGTATTGAATTAGGTAAAGATTGTCTTTAAAACAAACTCTTTCAGTTGTCTTGCTGTATTGAATTAGGGAAAGGTCGTCTTAAGAACAAACTGTTTCAGCGTTCCTATCTGGGTGAGGTGGAGATGTAGTCTCCTTCACAGGCCTCTATAAATGAAGAAAGGAAGAGGAAAAAGTGCGAGGCTAGTGGAGATGAAGCCTGTTGCTTCTATAAAACAATTCCTTTTGGAGAGTGTCTCACAATTCACATGCTGTTCACTACTGACTGAGTGAATACTTCTGCTGCTTCTACTGCGCTCTGCAATAAGATGTTGGAAGGACTGCAAGAAAGGTGCATGCATGTTGTTGCATTCTATTGCTTCTGTACCAGCATAGCTATTAAATGTCTGACATTGAAGTTAGCTGCTTGTATAAAGCAGTTTACCAGTAATTATGCCTCGGTGCGATTTTAGCTGTAGTAAGGAGTGATATAGTATAGGAATGCAACATTGAATTCTATTACTCCTACGTATAATAAAATTATTACAGCTAAAATATACTTTCATGCATGCTGATCATTTTGACGTCAAAGTTAGCATGCACCTATATACCATGTTAGATTGGATTGGTCCTGGCTGTAGTCACTGCTCTCACATGGTTGCTCTTCGTGATCGGATTTGCATCATCCCAACCGATAAAACTTGTGCATTCATTTGTCTAGCTTATCAAAAAATGGATTAATTCTGCATGTATACACATAATAGCTCACCTATTATAATTTTTCTGAGTACATGTATAGCTATGTATTATCATAGTAGGAATATGTAATAGTTATAACATGGGCACAAGGGATTGTATGGTGTATATTTCACTGAAGCACGAGGGCGCCAGCCCCAAGGGCTGAGTGCAATATACACCATGATGCATCCCGAGTGCATGTGTTATAACTAGTTTATATCCCTATAGTAACACAAAATACACCACAGCTTCTACAAAAATTACTGAAAGAGACTAGTCACATGCAGCTGCTTGCATCTCTGTTCAAAGACACCAGTATCTGACCGTTCAGATTACTGTCACAAAACGTTGGGCTCCTCGCTTGACGCTACAAGAGTAAAGCAGCCCCACCCCCTGAATGTTGCAAAAACACTATCTTCCCTACGCTACTGCTGCAAAACAGCCCCACCCCAAAGGCAAAGCTACAGAGCAACTCGAGCAGCCCACCTCAATGAAAAAAGCCACTCTCAACTCTGACATGCCTCCAACCACGCAGTGATTGTGTCCTAGGACTGTTCAAGCAGACAGTAAAGAACTGGACAAACCTATAGATATACTGTAAGCCTGCATGTGCTATGTGGCATTTAATTTTTTTGTAAGAATGCCATGTATATCATTAAATCCCTCAAGGCTTTGTGGTCAGTGCAGAATATGAGATTCAGTGCAGAATATGAGATTCAGTGCAGAATATAAGATTCAGTGCATTATGGTGCATATTGCACATAGCAACAGCATAGCAATGGGATTATATACACTATGTAACGGTATTATATAATTTTGTCTTGTGATCATTATTGTCGGCATGAACAATGAATGCTTTTTTCATATTATTATACCGTAATTGACCTCAAAATTAATGCCATATGTAGTGTAAACTCTTTTTGTGGGAATCGAAATAAGTATACAATCAATACACGTAGCTCAACCATTTTTGACTCTACAAAAATTCTCTCTAGTAACAATAATTGCCAATAACAGTAGCTAACTGCATGTTGGAACTATTATACAGATCATGCATTGTCTACAAACATTATTTTAAGTTGTATAAAAGTATACCTCATGCAGCTATGTAAATAAGACACGGTTTACACTTCATTGCGTATGGGGCCAATTTCTGTGTGCGTAACAGGACGACGGTAACTCTTTGAGGGGGAGGGGCTGGTCTTCTGTAGTCCTCTGTGATGAGGGGGGCTAGTACGTCCAGGGCAGGCTCTCTCAGCTGATCCTGTGGTGGGTCCACAATGTTTACTTGTTCAGCTTTAAGTTGATCATCTTCATCATCATTGGCTGCCAGCTGATGAATTACCATGCATGGCGTTGTTAGGGTGTCCGTTCTTTTTGTCTGCAACACCAGTGAACAAGTTATTTGTGACTTGTTTTATCTTGAGCCATATTTTGGTGTTCTTTAGTATGAAGCGGTGGAAATGGTAGCTGATGATTGTCACAAAGAGAATGAAAGCTATAGACATTGAAACAATAGTCAGTGTTTCTTGTTGTCGGTGTGTTTCAGCAACATAGGAAGTTCCGATGGATAGAATGCTGACATTAAGTATAATCTAGATATTCATTGAGTTGCTTTTTGTACACTCGGTTGTTCAATGATATCAGTCCAACTGCAACTCAGGGAGAGATGTGTCTGGAGCCATGGCAGCTACTAGATTATGAGCAATGAGAGCAAACAGGAGCAGTCCCACCCAGTAGCGATGCTTGGGAGTGAATGGAGCATGGTATACATCCATGAAGCCATTGTACTTTGTGTTATTGGTCCATGTCATAACCTTGGAACATGTTCGAAACCATTGTCCAAAGAAGAGCAGTACAGTGAACAATCCACCAGCAATGAGAATTATGATAGCAGCAACAAACTGAGGGATGTGATTAGGAGTGAAGTATTGCACGTTACCATCAAACAACCAAACAGTCTTGGTTGAACCGTCAGGATATTTCAAGAAGAGCTTTGCAAGTGAGTCAAAGTACTTGCTCAAAATGATTAGAAGAGTTACTTTTGCTTGCGAGTTCATTCCACCGTAAAAGCATGTCTCGATTCCTAGGTCAAGATTCAACCTAGCCTCGGCCTGGGATCGAGGCTAGATTCAACCATGATATGAAAACTATTAAAAAGTTGTTTAAAGTAAGGGAAAAATTGCTCTATTAGCAGCTACTATGTTGGCGTAAAATATGAGGCCATGAATATTTCCAGTTGCTATAGTGATGTTGAGCACGAGAATTAAAGCAACTAGCAATATGCCTGCCAGCGCAAATGGAATTAGCAGAAGAAGGTGAAGATTAGAGCATTCTTTACAGTTTGACGTAGCCAACACAAGACTGAGTCCCGGTTCGCATTCTCCACACAAAATACCACTTCGATTGTAGGCACACTGTTCGTCAGGGTTGCTTAGACTGATGTTGACTGGTTTTTCTACACAATAATCAAATGTACAATTGCTAACGACATACCCCGTTCCATTGGTGGTATTTGCAAGTCTTATCCATATGTTACTTTCCAGCTTTATGGTACCATTTTCCTCAGAACAGTTCATTACATGGAAGTTTTGTTGCAGGACTTGATCACAGTCACATTTGCATTCAATATCGGACTGAATTGGTTTTAGTCCGATAAGGCATGTGCAGGGTAGAAAAGAAATATTAATAAGTCGTCTTGAAATTCCTAAATTATTGCATGGACCCTCGGCATAGAGTTCCACTTGAGCAGAGCTGTCTTGTGAGAATACATTGTACTCTAATTCTGTGCACTGATTGCCAACTTCTTGTTTTGCCCGTCCTTCTTTGAAACGATCATGTCCACTCTCACTGATAACAGAACTGTGAATTGTTGCGGATTTCTAACTTGGTCAACAGCCATAACACTGAGTGTAAACGTATGTCCCTTTTTTGTAGAACCGTAGTGACTTTCATAATAATTATTGTGAATAGTTACAAAACAACACCTGAACAGGCCTATAGAGGAGATAGATGTTGGTTCGGTGGAAGATTTTACGATTTTATGGATGTAGTCCAGTCCTTTCGAAGTTCTATATTCAGCATTATGATGTGCTGTACACCTGTCCAACAGACCTCCATAGATATCTCATTCTGCTCCTGACTGGGTAGCTGTATTATTAGTCATGAATGTGTTGAAATGGTTAAGATTGTCTCGATTATAGCTGTTTCTATACAGTGTATACATTTAAGTCAATGTTGACATAATTATGATTGAGTAAGTTCGACAGTTGAAGATACTGCAAAAATACCTCCACCATTCTCAGCAATGTTGTGAACAATCTCACTTTGTCCAAAAAAATTGAATAATCACTTAATGATTGAAAAAAAAACTCTGCTAGAATATTCATAAATTCCTCCACCGTCCTTGTGCATGTGCTGTGTTGTGATAGATCTTAATTGGCTCATTTACAAAGAGTGTACTCTCTCTCAGAAATATCCCTCCTCCAGAGGTAGCTGTGTTATTTGTTATGATCACTCCTTCTGTGTTAATGTAGATTTCACTCCGGTCAACGCTGATAGCTCCACCAAACACACCACGATTGTTACTGAGTGTTGTAGGGCCATTAAAATCGACTCGACTGACGAAAACATAAATAATGCCTCCATCCTCCATAGAACTGACCATGTTATTAGTAATGTTAGTGTCTTTCAAAGATCAAGGCAGACTGAAAAATGTAAATCATTTTACCATAGAAAGCATTGTTGTTGGGAATCGTACTGTTAATGAATTGATGGACGTGTTGGCTGAGCCAACACAAATCACTTCACCATTGTTGTATGTCAGCTCACTGTTGGAGATGGATACACTTCCTGAGTAAAAATTAATCAATCTACCAGAGTTGTTGTTCAGTTCACTGTTGGAAATGGACACACTACTAGCTGTACTGCATGTATCCACTGCCGATGCCAGAACCAATATGAATTACTCTACCCCAATCAACTCTATTGTATGTCAGCGTACTGTTGGAGATGGACACATTACCTGATTGAACTTCAATCGCTCAACCATAGTCAGCACTGTTGTTTGTCAGCTCACTGTTGGAGATATCAACACTACTAGAGGAGAAAACACTAATCGCTCCACCATAGTCACCTATGTTGTTTGACAGCTCACTGTCGGAGATAGACACACTGCCTGAGCCAACAATAATCGCTCCACCACCATTGTCAGCTCTGTTGTTTGTCAGCTCACTGTTGGAACAATAATCGCTCCACCCCACTGGCCAGCTCTATTGTATGTAAGCTCACTGTTGGAGAAGGACACACTACCTGACAGAACACCAATCGCTCCACCACTGCATGTACTTAGCACTGTTGTTTGTCAGCTCACCGTCAAAGATGGACATACTACTACCTGAGTCTACACTAATCGCTCCACTATAGTAAAGCTTTGTTATTTGTGAAGGTACACCAAGTGATCACTACATACCAGATACCACTTCTACTGCTCCTCCACTCTCAGCACTGTTGTAGTGAAACTTTGTGTTTCTGATCAGAGAGCGATTTGATTGAATGTAAACTGCACCTCCATCATTTCTATTGAACTTGCTATTTGTTATGTACACATCATCAGCCTCAACGTGCAGTGCCCGACCAGTGTTGTTCATAAAGAGAGTGCTTTCAATTGTTGCAGTTTGAGTATTAGCAATCTTAACTACGTTGGTTTCCGTTGGATTGAGTAGTACAAAGCCCATAAAATAGCATGCAGTCGTTGATACAGACATTGTGAATACTGTCAATGATGATCAAACTTTGGTTTTGTGGTCCAAAATTCGTTTGTGTTCTGGTCGGTGATTTTCACATGTGAAAAATTACGAATCAATAACTGCTCAGTTAACACATGATCTCCAGGTAGAAAGCTCAAGGTGAGATTGTCTCCACCGTCTGTTTGAACAAGTTGTTCGAGAGTGAAGCAAGTTCCATTTTGATAGTCACGACATGCACAAATCAGTTGAATCCACTGGCACGATGTGATAGTGCTCACTCCTTGTAACAGTAGCTATAGCGTCAGTAGTACTAACCATGCAGCTGAGAATATTTCTAGACAGCATATCTGCATGAGGTGCATTGCAACGTAATTATATGCTGCTCCAAGAATGGTTATGTTACAAAGCATGTGTTATAATTATAGTTACAGTAACTGCAATATCTTTAAACTCACTGTTTAATGGATGCTGCACTCTTTTCTGTTTCACTATACTTTTGCTAGTCGACGAACACTTGTGTTAGCTACATATATACATATACCATGGATGCGCTTAGCCAGAGAAGTTTGGCACCATCAACCACATAATGGCATAACCTATTGTGCATGGTAGACCTCACATGTGGTTCCCAGAAGATAAGTTGTACTTGTACAGCTAGCGCATCCTGTTAGAAGCTTACATGTAAAAGCATGAAGCCCCACGCACTGCATACATAATCACCATGCAGGAGCAGATGAGGAGATGGAGCGTCTTACTACGCGGATTCTGTATCGTCTGGATATGTACATTATGCCATATAATTATGCCGCTACATGTAAGTGCTACTAACATTACTCACACATGTACAGAGCACTTAGCACTTAGCACATTACAAACAGGGAAATGTGGTTGATGCAGTTTGGTGTCAGTGGTTGTGTGGGCACCAATGTCATGGGTCATGTGTAGCCATTATATAATAGGTCACAGTGCATGTCAGTTACAATATTGATCATAGGTCAAAGTTTGTGTGGGGACTATTGTGATTGTGATTGTGATGGGCTATGATATCACATCATGGTCTATGATATCACCATCCCATGGTCTGGGAGATCATAGATGATTAAATCAAGGGCGATTGAGGGCATGCAATACACTTTTAGTAGAGCTATACATTTACTTATCATTGTTATTACATCAGAATTTACCCCCCCATAAAATAAATGTTTTTGGAGAGTGTCTCACATTAACAGGCTGCAAACTTTTACTGACTAAAGATTTCCTGCTACCTTGTCTATATATATAATAGCTAACACATAATCTGACGAATAAAATGTTGGATGGACTTACAAGAAAGGTACGTGTTGTTGCTCCTATACAGTGACATCATGCATGCCCCTATACCTATGTTAGATTGGATTGGTCCTGGCTGTAGTCACTGCTCTCACATGGTTGCTCTTTGTGATCGGATTTGCATCGTCCCAACCGGTAAAACTTGTGCATTGATATAATTATAGCTTATCGGATTAATTCTGTAAATACAATTATAGCTCAGCTATTAATCATTTGTCTGAGTATACATGCGTGTATGCATGTACGTATAGTAAACACCACTAGTGTAAACATTGGCTGATAGGAAGCTACCGGCTAGAATGTAATCTTCGTGGGGCAAAATATTCGTGGTTTTTGTGGTTGAAGGTCTAACCACGAATATTTTACCCACAAATGAAGAGACCTTGCCTACCTTTACCTGCAGTGCAAGCTGCAACTACGAAAATATTACCCACAAAAGGTCTCAATATTATTGCTGAACCACGAATATTTTGATACATATGCAGCCCGCATGCAATTATGTATACTATATACACCTCAGAATTAGCCCTTTGTATACTTATACAGCATTACAGAATAGGTGTGGCTTAGTGGTTGGGTGGTGGCTTAGTTGCCCTTTTTAGATAAATATCTTTGTAGAAGTGGCCGAAATTATTCAACTATATGTACGCTAAATCTTTCAGTTTGGCCCTATAATAAATGTGCAACCTCTTATATATAATTATAGGCTTGAATTATAGTTTCAATTGATAATGATATCTGTATAATTGTGGTTTTGCTGTCACTCAGGCAAATGTCTGCACTGCAATCCACTGTATAGCAGAGGAGGTACGACAGGTGCAGTGCAGCTCAAGTAATTATAGCCTCTAATTATACTCTCAGCAAAAACATACAACGTGGACGGGGCGGGGGCAGATAATTATGCTCCAATCAAAGGGCTAATTGCTTGAGCTGTGCACCCTGCCTGCATGCATGTCGTACCTCCTCTGCATGCCAAAATACAAAGGCATAGTAAAACACCACTAATTGAATTTGTGCAAACATTGGCTGATAGGAAGCTGTATCTATACAGCTCACAATTATGTACTACACCTCAGAAGCCCTTTGTACTTACAGCATATAGACTGAGTCACAGTAATAATCTATGTTCATGCATGCACAGCTAAACCACCTTCAGAGGTATATATAATTATAGGTGGACTATAATTATTAGACACTGGATTATAGGCCCATTTATATACATGCACAAACGCAGAAGTTTAAATCCAGATAAAAGACCTCGTGTCAAACGGGCTATATATAATTATTCATGGCTCGCTATACTATATACAGTCTGCTATGATTCTACTCATTGCAGGATTTCTCTGGAGTATCAGCTGCAGTAGGCTCTGTGTTCTTCCCCCATTTTACAATCTCTCTACTCGGTGTTCCAACCATTGTGCTGGGAGTGGTTCATGCTCTTGACAGATTTACGTCACGATCTGCAACTAAGATTGTCGGGACCATTGTATCACAAATTATATGAGCTCAATAAGGAAATACTCATGCATGTATTATATAATTATAATGCTATTATACATGCAGTCAGAATGCTAGTGTATATATACTGGCAGTGGAAAGTGTGTATAGCAGTTTCTATCCACCATATATACACGTATACTATTCAGCATCATTAATTTAGAACTATATATATGCAATGCCATGTACATTAGATTCTTTTTCTTCTCGAGTCAGTCATATAGACTCATGCATGCAAGCATGCATGGTCTTTATATAATGCTGTATTACACTGAGGTCCTTAACAATTAATATCAGACAACATTTTTCAGCGTTCTGTTTCTTCTCTGTCTGGGGATGATCTTATACTTGAATGGAACAAGATTGCTTTCTCAGACTGGTGGCAGTAATTCGAGATCCTCCCCTGGTTTTATTTCTCTGAACCTCGAGTTTTATGGTGCACTTCTATCCACTATATCATGGGTGAGTGCACAGTATATATACATGTTCGTGTCAGCCATAAATCCTGCAATCTGATTGGATATAGAAGTATATAGTCTAGAAAATCATTAGAAATCATGTCGCAAATGATTGCCTCTTGCAGTTTTTAACTTCCCCAAAAATTAAGATACGTATAATTATTATACCTATATAATCGTAGTCATTAAATCAGAGGTTTATATTGTACTCCCTCTCTCTCTATACAGACTAGTGTGATGATGATGTGGACGTTCTATGCATGAAGTGCCCGAAGCCGGCAGCACCGATGATTATAACTATAGAAAGACAACTCGCTTAATGTTTATTGTTTGTTAAACTCATTTTTTAGAAGTGTATTGATATAGCATGCATGAGTCTTATAACATCGCATATTATGGATATGCATAATTATAATTATACCAGTACTGGATGCACATGCACTGTTTATTGTGTACTCCCCTCTCTCTCTATACATAATTATAGAGACTACCGTATATATAGCGGGTATAATTTTCGTGGGGTAAAATATTCGTTATTTTCATGGGCAAGCTGACCTTCACGAAATTTAACCTAGGCGTGGCTTACCGGAACGTATGAATGCAGTGCAGGCAATGAAATTTTTACTCAGTGAAAACCACCGTTTTTGAGTTGAACGAATTTTTTATCCCACGGAAATTACCCGCTATACGGTATACTATGCAGATGATAATAATTATGGACTTCTATCAAATTCTCGAAGCCAGCAGTAAGCACCGATAAAAACTAATTACCATAGCATGGCAGGAAAACAACAAAGGCCTCTTCTATATTATTTCTCCTAAAATTCAATTGTACATAATTATGTTGAGGGCGTGTTTCCTTTTAAACCCCATGCAGACATATGCATAACATTCTCACACCCAGTACATGCCACACCATTATAGTAGGCATAATACAGTGTATTATACCCATGCATGCACTGATAGGAGGCTGCCTTGCCACTATCTGCTCTCATCATCACACCATGCCCTATATATACCATTACGGTATGCATGCATGCACACTGTATGCTGTGTAACCCGTCTAACCATATTATAGTCAAAACATGAGTCAAATCAACAGAAAATTTGACAAAGATTGTGATCATAATTATGTCATAGTCTCTTGCGATCTTATTTTTTGAGAACAATCCTCTATAGGACGGTTTAGTTTTATTATACTGTAACTGGCATTTGAATTAAGTTGAGGGTTGAGGTCATCCATTAATTTCACGAAAAGCGTAAGGTACCAGAAATACTTTTGGGAGGGCAACAAGTTCTGTTCTGGGGTAATCATTAAAATACCAATCGTTATCTACAATGCACCGTTCAACAACACGGAATTAGGTAAAGATCGTGTCTAAAACAAACTCTTTCTAATTAAAGGGAAAGGTCGTCTTTAGAACAAACTGTTTCTCTAATGAAGAAAGGAAGATGAAAAAATGCGAGGCTAGTGGAGAAGCCTGTTGCCTCTATAAAAACAATTCCTTTTGGAGAGTGCCTTACAATAATTTTATTTACATGCTGGAGAACTATAATTATATACTGACTGAGTGAATACTCCCTGCTGCTTCTATACTACTATCTGCGCTCTGCAATAAAATGTTGGAAGGACTAGCAAGAAAGGTGTTGTTGCATTCTATTGCTATATAGCATAATAGGTATTAAATGTCTGACATTGAAGTTAGCCTAAGCATGTATGTTTTATTATAATCAATAATTATTGTATTATATGCTATAGATTGGATTGGTCCTGGCTGTAGTCACTGCTGTCCCATGGCTGCTCTTTGTGATTGGATTCGGATTGTCCGCCCCGGTAAAATAAACTTGGCCTACCAATATAATGTGATAGCAATTATAACTTAGCTATTTAGGCATTATAATTATAGCCCTATATACGGCACAAATCATTTTATTGCAGAATTTGTCAGGAGTACCTGCTGCAGCTGGCTCTGTGCTCTTCCCCCATTTTATCATCTCCCTGCTGGGTATTCCAACCATTGTGCTGGGAGTGCTTCATGCTCTTGGTGTATCAGAATCTGCGGCCAAGATTATCGGGACCATTGTATCATCTTTTTTTTTAACTATTAATATGCATGAGCTCGAGGGATACAATGAATGAGAGGATGCAGTTTGCATGTATAGTGCTATGTTATAAGTGAAGTGGAACAGCATGCAGTGCATGTCACCAATGTGTGTACTTTCTGTCTACCGTATAACTGTATATAATTATATACTGCATGCATGGCTATATATAAACTAGATATATACTTTGTTTGTTTCCATGCATGTATTGAATCTATATCTATATATGCAGCATGCCATGTATCTGTATATTACACTGAGGTCCTTAACAGTTTATTTCAGACAACATTTTTCAGCGTCCTGTTTCTTCTCTGTCTGGGAATGATCTTATACATCAATGGGATAGGATTACTTTCCATCAGATCTGGTTTTGTGAGCCATTCTCTGAACCTCCAGTTTGCTGGTGCACTACTAGCCACACTGTCATGGGTGAGTGTATATATATACGTGCATGCATATGTTCATAAATACCTTGTACTTGTACTTGCGCATGCAGAGGTAGAGTGATTGATGGATATAATTATGTCGGTTTGTGTGTGTGTGCACAGGGGCGTAGCCAGGGGGGTGCTAGGGGTGCTCGAGCACCCCCAACCATGCAGTCTGAGTCAAGTATACAGAAATGTATCTGATTGTCCAGCTGAGCACCCTTTCTCTTCCAGATCTTGCTGCAGTTAGGCTGTTAGCTAGCTAGTATAGCAAGGAAAACGATTTAGTCTCTAAACTGTGAGGTATTCTGGCTTAAATCTATAAACTAGTTCTCTTTTGTGATCATGGCCAGCTTCTCTATGCAAATTAATAAACGTTCAGCCACGCCCAACTTGGCAGATAAGTTAATTATGACATCATTAATAAGAGGTGTGGCTTCCGGTCAACCAAATTTCGGCGCTGCGCGGCTAAAAATGGGGCGCTTTGCGCCCTCTTTTATCTGTGATAGCACCTCTTTCTCCAAAATCCTGGCTACGCCCCTGGTGCATGTGTGTGTGTGTGTGTGTGTGTGTGTGTGTGTGTGTGTGTGTGTGATCTTGAGGGTTTTGGTGCTGAGTCTGCATGGCTCTCATCATGCAGTCATGCATTTTGTATCAAACTATAGTCAGTATATATATATACGTGTGTATGGAGTCTGCATGCCTATATATATATAATTATATATAGCCATGCATCCTAGTTTGATTGCCACATCGTGGACATGCCAATGAACTACCCATGCATGCATGTTAGAAAGAGAGAAGGACCGGGTCCCCCTGGACCCCTGCTGGATCCACTCCTGGAACTTATTATCATATGTCATAACATAATAATACTTGCCACATTCTTAAACTACTACATGCATGCATGTCTATTAAGTGTTCCATAGCATAATTTGTTGTTTCATAACTCTTTCCTTGGCAATCTGTTGTAGAAATTACAACAATGGGTAAGGAATCGTTATGATGAATTAGATGAAGTTGTATGTGAGCTCCTCCCTGACAAACAAACTGTAGTCTAGGTAACCGCCTTATCAGTCAAGTAGGCTAAAAATCTGTGTCCTTTGATGTAAGCTTTGATGTCTCTTTGTGCATATGTAGTTATAAAAAAAAAAAAAAAAAAAAAAGAAACCTTTGACTAGCTAGGAAGAGTAGCAGCAGTAGGCAGCAGTAGTAGTAGCAGTGCAAGCAGGACTAGACTAGATTAAAAAGTTGGTGGAAAGAATAACTGACCGTTTGGACGTCACCTGGCTGCCAGACTTTCATCTGGACTCTTCCCCCTGAGTAGCTGGCCTTTCACAAAACTGAGCAAGAAGCTGAAGAAGCAGCTAGACAGAGACATGTACCTAGCCTTGAGAATTGGGAGGCGTGGCTCAACTAGTTAGCCCAGCCCAGAGGAATTGTTACCGTGGGTACTGAACAACCGTAGAAGTAGGGCTACCCCTGGCTTTACTGAATTAACTAGCTGTGTCTGCTGTCTAGTTGGACCAGATTTAGCTAGATAATGGGGTAGAGAATAGTTGAGCGGTGCTGTGTGTAGCTTGAACTGTACTGGCTGGCAAGAATCTAGTAAGCACCCTATGCACTGATAACTCGTCAGAATGGAGGGTATGTTCTAGGGATCTGGACAGCTGTACATCCAAAGGAGCCAGGGAGTGCCAATCATCTTCTCCCAGTCTCTGACACGCTAAACAAAAGGAGCTAGAACTGGGAGTCCCAGCTAGAATTGCTAGCCGGATCTAGACTAATAGAATGACTTGGAGGCGTGGTGAGGCCGGATCCACACTAATTGATCGACCTAAAGACGCTCCTGTTCCAGATTTCACGAATGGCAAGGAAAGGGTTATAACAGAGGGGAGAATATTGTGCCATGTATGCAAACTGTTCACACTATTAAAACTTATTCATTGTGCACTCTCTCTCTCTGCAGACTGGTGTGATGATGACATGGAACTTTTATCATGACGTGCCCGGGGCCAGTAACTAACTAACAGTACATGCAAAGAAAGGACTTGCATGCAGACTATAGATATAGCTATAATAATTATATGAAACTCAACAAAACATTACTACTCTATATTGCTGCATGCATGATCATGTGACTTGCAGCTATAATGAGATTTATCGAATAATGCATAATGTCAACAGTTAAGTGCATGTGCAACATTATAGCAAGTTTTTACAGCATATAATTATTTTCCCCCTTATAATTATATAATAATAATTATACTCATGATTCATGATCATCTAAGTCATTCTGCCATCTAAAAAGTGCAGCTTGAAGCTATATAGGGTAGTTTTTCATGATCAGCAATAAAACCGTTATAACACCTATAATTATAGCAATAAGTGCATGTTTTAATGCTGGTGCACTTATATAGATGCTCTGGGTTGAGTAATTCACTCAATATATATACGTTGAACTTCGTGCATTTGAACGTAACCTTGAGTTGCCTTATCCTTGTGCATGCCGGCACACATTAAATTGCTAAAATAACTGATATGCAGTCAGTGGAACCCCTCTATAACGGACACCTTTGGGGAACAATGTTTTGGCCTTTATAATACAGTCATGCCTTTGTTGAGACGTTGTTGTATACACAAACTGTTCATTTGGGACCTGGATGCCTGGCCGTTACATAGCAGCTGGCCTTTATTCAGATGTGGTTGCTAACATGGGTTGCACTGTAGTTAACCAGTTGTATCATTCATTATTGATACAGAACCTGACTCGCAGTTCAACACTCACATGAAACTATACATGTGTCTTAAGTTTCAATGTTGACCTGTACAACTTGAACACCAAGGTATTTCTCCTAAAATTCAATTGTTGAGAGTATGATCTTTCAGACCTAACGCAACTTTAATTCTCACACTCATGCATATGCTATGCCATGGATACCCTATATCAGACTCATCATCACGCCATCATGTCTGTGTGACTGTCAAGGTAAATCCCTATAGGTACACTTAAATATCTTCTGTATACAAATTAGTCATTCCTCAGTGCTCTGTACATTTTTTGTTGTGGTGTATAGGGTTAGGTTGTACTTTGTTGGCTACTGCAATGCAATACAGATATCATAAAAGCTAAGTCCCCGCAACAAAACCTGCAAATTCCAGAGTATACAGATGCAAACACATAAATTTATGTTCTAAACAATGCTGTGCGTGTTGCCTGTGAATGCTGTTTTGATGCACTATTAAATCCAACAATTCTACACATGAAAGTATTAAAGGGGAAAGGTTGTTCTAGAGATGACATTAGCCTCGAGACCTGGCCGATTAAAATCGGCCTGGTCTCGAGGCTAGAGATGACATCGATAAAAACACCGATTTTCGTGCTAAACATTTTATTAAATCTTATTAAATATTGAGTGTTCATATGATTTTTCTCATAACATAGAGGGGGGTTTAGGTCTATATACACGTAACCTAGTAGTTAACTCTTAAAAATCAATTGAGAAGACGTATGCATGCATATACCGTTAGTAATCATACTTGTTGTTGCCAAGCAGACTCTTGTCTCCGATAACCCTTTACTGTTGTAAATTTTACAACAACAATCTGGGAGGGAGCGTGTTATCAACTTGTGAATGTTGCATGATATTGGATTCTGTGGCAGATTGGATAGTATCATGAATCCGATTATCCTTTGAAGTTCTGCTGAGCTGTTCAATTAGGACACTTGAAAAAAAAAGGTTTAAAACAAGCTATTACAGCGTGTAGGACTGAGTAGTATCAATTGGTAGACCCTCTGGACTATCTTGGTAGCCATAGAATGCTTTCGAAGAGGAAGCAGCAAGCCATTTGTGTTACACATGCAGGCACTTCACAAGTGGACACAAGCTCTACAATAGTCTACATGCTTGCTAAGCAGCTTAGTTTACCAGAGTGCAGCTTTTAAAGGCCACACATACTTCCATCGAGGCAGCAGCAAGGCATAAAATCGATGATTAGTTTGTGCACAGCCATTGACCCACGCCCATCTCTACAAGCCATAGCCACTTCATTGGGGGCGGCGATAACATCAAGCTAATTTGGTGGGTTGGGCTCAGATGCAAACTAAAGTGATGGAACTGTTCCAGGTTCCTGCGATTGACCTGGAAAGGGATAAGTATTGATGGTAGATTCCCCCACACACTGCATAGAGTTCTCACATATCAACCACAAGCATGTAGGTCCGGCTGTTACGCATCATGGCTATAGTGCCCAAAAATGTAGTTTCAGAATCAGCAAGACAGTATATAATTATTATAGGCCTGCACACAATAATTTGGTTTTCGAACAAGCTACAGTAAGTAAAACAAGAAGTCATTCGAGTAACCTTTAGGAATCCCTCAAAGATTGCATGAGATGTGTTTAAATAAAAATGTGTGTGGTGGAGGCCTAGGGCCCATGCATAACTCTCTTAGAGCTACTGGATTCCATAGATAGAACAGTAAGAGCGATTGGAAACGAAAATGTTCGCGTGAAACTCTCCGCGTTATAGGGTGTGGCTAAAACTACAAAGGAGTATAACTAGAGCACTAAAGTGCAAACCCTCGGCTGGTGACATGATTATAAAGAAACCAGAAGACTGATATAATGCAGTGCATATAGTGATGTTGTTATCATCATCGTGCATGAATTGCACAGCAACTCAGGAGCAATAAAACTAAACCAGACTGGAGGCATGCTGAAACATTTGAGAACAGGTAGTAGTACTATAAATATATGCACTGTGGATTAGGATGACAGCAAAGAAGCATGGAGTCTCAGAGAAGTATGGCTCCAGGTCCTGCATGGATCCCAGTCAGCTAAAGCAAGCTTTCTGCTTTAGTGACCCTGTTCCAATATTGTTCCTGGTATATACAGCTTTCTACTTTAGTGACCCTGTTCCATTGTTTCTGGACCTGGTACAGAATCACTTCAGTTATAAGTAACGCATGTGCAAGTTTTGTTCAAGCTACATTTTGCTCGCTTTTATTAGGCAACGAAGCTTTAACACCGAAAGCTGCCACTATTAGAAGTACTGACTTGTTGTGTGGAGGCTACCCATGCTGTAAACGCAGTGCTAGAGCATCCAGGTAAGCAGACCCAGTCACAAGCTTCTTAGCTTTTGCTCGTTTTTATTTGACAACGAAGGTTTAACATGAAATTCTGCCACTATTAAAATTAATAACTTGTTGTATGAAGGCTATCCATGCTGTAAACGCAGTGCTGTGGCATCCAGGTGAGTAGATTCACCTGTCACAAACAAACAAACACCAAACGACTACTATAACCCGTGGCCGCCCACGCGCCTCGGGTTAATTATGGTAAAGATTGTCAACAACACAAACGAATAATAGGGTGTGACTATTGTATAATTATGTGCACGGACTTTTTGCGCATGCATGAAATGAAGCCTGCATGATTGTAGTGATATACTCTGAACAGTACTGATTCAACATTCTGTATATATAGTGCCATATTCTTCTTGTGTCTAGGGACCATAGTTATGACACCAGAGAAGTCTCAGGAGATGATCTGGCCTCTATAAAAACATGAGAGTAGTGTCTCATAATTTTACATGCTGCAAAACTACTGATCCATGATTGCCTGAAGATTTCTTATACCTATATTATACTCAAACACTCTAAATGTTGGAAGGACCTGCGAGAAAAGTGTTGTTTCGTTTACATTGCTACTATTTACAGCTCTCGTATCTATTGCATGCATGTTGCTAATAATTACGTCCGACACCTTGCAGCTTGGATTGGGCTTGGCTGGTTTCACTATTCTACCGTATACACGTATACGAGAGATCGAGGTTAAACAGACTCGGTCACAGCAAAGTAATTCTCCAAAAATAAATAATTGTTGAAGGTATCTCTTTTAGACCTCCCCATGCATGGCTGCTGCATGCAGACCCAACTTTCTCACACCCAATATACATCGCACCATCTTGCAAGCATACACTTAGCCTCGATTCTAGGTCGCTTGAAAAAAGCGGCCTGGTATATACCTTGTTTACGCATGCGTGTACATTACCCCAAAAAGGGGGTAATCCGTGTATTTGTGGATACTGTCAGTAAAATAAACCGTATACTATTTGTATTCTGATTTTACAGTCCGAGTATTGTGCAAAGATGACTGAGTTCTTACGCCCTTTATTGTATCAAGCCAAGTCTCTACTTAACGACACCCTACACTGTAAGGCTACAGATGTTATAGGAACGGCATGATGTGTTCCTGTGGGTCCCCTGATGAGGCTGTGGTAATATAGACCAGGCAAGTGTTCTGCTACTAAATCTTGCCTTTATGTTCGACAAGAAGTCATTGCTGAAGATAAAGAAGCTAATAATTACTCCTGAAAGCTTTTAATAAGCTTTAACTCGACACTCAGGAAGTTATTCACTCAAGATCTACTGATGTATTAAAAAGTCCACCACTCTTCCTAGCTGGCAGCTCTAGCTGTCTGGGAGGTTTTCTTGAACTGTCTCTTTGATAAACAGAGCTAGAAGAAGCAACACTGAACTGCTGCAGTATAATTATTCTATTTTGATTAGTGTCTCTGAAAGCTGCCATTGTGGTCACATTGTCATACCCTTTTGTATAAATTTGGCCGTTTTTTTACAATTTGTATGATGAAATTGTTGTCAATTATTTCGCGCATGCGCATACAAGGTATACCAGGCCGCCTTTTTCAAGCGGCCTGGAATCGAGGCTAGCATAATATGATTGTTGAGGGTATCTCTTTTAGACCTCCCCATGCATGGCTGCATGCAGACACAACTTTCTCACACCCAGTATAGATCGCGCCATCTTGCATGCATAATAATTATGATTGTTGAGGGTATATCTCTTTTAGACCTCCCCATGCATGTAGACAACTTTCTCACACCCAGTACATCACACCATCTTAATTGTCTCTATATGCATGCCATGCCATGGATATACCCTATTATTATACCTAAGACTCATCAACACGCAGGCATAGACTATATAGGCCGAGTTTTCGCTTTTAGGTGAACAACTAGAGTATAGACTAGGAGCATGCAGGGCATGTTTGGGGCAAGCAAGCGAATTGCTGTTAACATTTCAATGAATTGTAAAATTGAAACAGTGAATTAGTAAAGTATGGAATTAGCACAGTTAATTCTGGGAAATAGTTAATTCCGAGATACAGTGTTGATAATCTGGTGGTTGTATGTAAAATTAAAAGGAGAGGCTTGCAGAAGTGCATCTGTAGTTATTGGTTGTTGTAGACAAATTTCCTTTAGATGATCACCGAAAACACTTAGTGTGATATAGTCTCCTCCGGGGCGGGTAAGTAGAAGTTTAGCTTGTACTTGTCTCTTGCAGAGGGTGATTTTTTGAACCAAACAGCAAGTTGTGCAGGTTCCAGATGTGTCATCTGTTGGTTGGATTTTGCTGTTACAGACCAAGCAGATCAGAAAATTGTCAAATGATAGTACTCCTACAACTTCAGAGTCACTGATTTGGTCGTATGTATTTACATCATCAGCTGACACAGTTCCAATATCAGGAAGCTCTTCAATAGTCGCTCCATGCTTTGGGAACTGAAGACATTTTTCATCTTGATAGGACTGACGATGACTTGCTTGAAGTGGTAAGACGATCCGACGTTCAACTTTCCAATGTCATTATTCCAGAGATCAATTTTTGTGGCTATAGTGGAGTCTGAAATGATAACGTTCTGGAGAGATTGGCCATGCACCTGAAAAACAACTGCAGTGTCTTCGAGATGCAGAACATACATATACATACATACAGACAAAATTGCAACGCCTGTCACTCTCGCTCCCTCCTTCTTGCTAACCTTTCTTGTTCACTGTTGTCTATAGCAATAAGTGTTTTAATGTTTAATGCTCGTGCACTTATATATATATAGATGCTCTGGGTTGAGTAATTCACTCAATATACGTTCGTGCATTTGAACGTAAAGAGCCTTGAGTTGCTTTATTGTTGTGCATGCCGGCACACATTAATTTGCTAAATAACTGATATGCAGTCAGTGGAACCCCTCTATAACGGACACCTTTGGGGAACAATGTTTTGGCCTTTATACAGAGGTGCATGGCTTTTGTTGAGAGGTTGTTTTATACACAAACTGTTCATTTGGGACCTGGATGCCTGGCCGTTACATAGCAGCTGGCCTTTATTCAGATGTGGTTGCTAACATGGGGTTGCACTGTAGTTAACCAGTTGTATCGTGTATTACTGATACAGAACCTGACTCACAGTTCAACACTCACATGAAACTATACATGTGTCTTAAGTTTCAATGTTGAATGTGAGAGTGCCTATATACAACCACTTGAACACCAAGGTATTTCTCCTAAAATTCAATTGTTGAGGGTATGATTTTTCAGACCTGACGCAACTTTAATTCTCACACTCATTACATGCTATGCCATGGATACCCTATATATATCAGACTCATCATCACATCATGTCTGTGTGACTGTCGAGGTAAATCACTATATTAAATATCTTCTGTATACAAATTAGTCATAATTCCTCAGTGCTCTGTACATTTTTTGTTGGGTAGTACTTTGTTGGCTACTGCAATGCAATACAGATATCATAAAAGCTAAGTCCCCGCAACAATACCTGTGAGGACTGCAAATTCCAGAGTACAGATGCAAACACATAAATCTATGTTTCACACATGCAATGCTGTGCCTGTTCTGTGAATGTTGTTTTGATGCACTACAATTCTACACAAGAAAGTATTAAAGGGGAAAGGTTGTCTAGAGATGACATTAGCCTCGAGACGACATTAGCCTCGAGACCTGGCCAATTAAAATCGGCCTGGCTCTAGGCTAGAGATGACATCGATAAAAACACCAATATTCGTGCTAAACATTAATTTTATGAAGATTTCCTGCTGCCTCTTCTTTTCTACTACAGCTGTAATTAAAAGGTTGGAAGGACTAGCAAGAAAGGTGTTGTTGCATTTTATTAATTTTTATGATTTTATGCAGCTCTTGACAAGAGTCTTGTGAATTGAAATAATTATTAATGTATCTCTGACCTTGCAGATTGGATTGGGCTTGGCTGGCTTCACTATTCTACCCTGGCTGCTCATTGTGATCGGATTTGGATGGACCACTGTTGTAAGTATACATATGCGTGCATGTGACTGTGTGCACACACAGCTATATCAGTTATAATTATATGCATGCGTATTCAATGCCGGCATTGACCTAGTGCTGCAAGAGTACTGGAACGTATTGCATGTGTAACTCAGTTGGTGTTACCATAATCTGTGTGCATGCACTCTACTCCCCTGTTTCCAGGGCGACGGTTATACACTAGTGGGTTCTGCGTGGTTCCCCCATTGGTTCATCTCTCTGCTGGGTATTCCAATCATCGTGCTGGGAGCTGTTCATGCTGTTATCAGTGCACAATCTGCAATTAGGATCCTCAGGACCATTGTATATCCTCATTAATGCTTTATCTATAGAGACCTCACTGACTGGAGAGACGATCAATTTCTCTGCATTGGAACTTCCAACTGATTTTGTTGGAGAGTGATTAGTTTAATACTGTTAAAATGTATTTTCTGCCCATTACAAACTGTGATTTGTCAACACACATACACAGTCATGATAATGTCTATGTGTATAATTAGCTAAGAGTGCAATAATTATGGGATTAATAGCACGAGTAACAAGCAATGGCAAGGCTACTAATTGCACGAGGCGTAGCCGAGTGCTATTAACCTTGCCAGTGCTATTAATCCCTTATTGCACGAGTATAATAGCCATACTATTGATTGTTAATCGTTTGTGACGCAGTTTTAAGGACATTTTTAGCTGCAGTTTCAGTAAAAAAATTAGCCGTGGCCGTTATTCGAGCGTGCGGTCGTCAAGGCAGTAATTGCACGTCGTTAATGACGACATGCAATTACTGATACGCAATTAATCACTGTACGAATCACAGTGAATAATAGGACAACATGCGATTAATACATGTATATACTTATGACTGCATGTGTTCTTTAACATCTCCTCAGACGACAGTGTTCAGTGTTTTATTCCTTCTCTGTCTTGGGATGATCTTATTCGGTGCAGGAAGCTTCATTATTTACCAATCAACCTATGGTCATGCCTTCTATCATCCTGTAAACTTGGCGTTTGCAGGAGCACTAATTGCCACTGTGTCCTGGGTAAGTGCATGCATTGTCAGCTTAATTGTGGCACTATTATATAACTCTGATAACTACAAAATACAACGGCAAAAGTTTGGCTATAATTACTTGTACTGCACAGTCATGAAAACATGTTATTCTTTCTCTCTCTTATAATTATAATAATTATACAGACTGGTCAGTTGATGGCATGGACCTTCTATGAGGAAGCTATCATCAATAACTAACCAATACACTATTTTGTACACTATTAGCTTTATTGAGTTAACATGCTAAGCGTCTATAAGAGCTATAGTGTTAGCTGATTATTAAAACTCAACATGCAGTTCAATTTAGTGAGTTATTGTTGTTTGTTGCGTACTATTATAATTATATAGCTGTCACAATGAACGTTCATAATCTGTGGTGAAATAAACTCTTGATAATAATATTATATCTTATCAGGCTATTGTGTGCTGCAGATGTCAGGCGAGCTTGAGAAGCTGAGAGGTGATGACCTGCATGCATGGCCATAATGTGCATCTTATTAAATATTGAGTGTTCATAACATCAGGAGCACATTACAGAAGGAGCGTCTTACCTCGAGAATCGCATCTCGTGGAAGTTTGCAAAGCATGACCTTATATGCAAAACCACTAAGTGGGTCTGCGGGCGAGTGCTAATTGAGCTGACGGTGCACTTTTACCAAGCATGGGTCAATAAAAGTGAAAAGCTACAGTTAGCTAGCTAGCTATAGGCCTGGTAGTAAGCTCTCTCTTCTAAGAACCCCAGTAAGACTCCCTACTGCAAAAACAAAACGCCTAGTATGTGTTAGTCTAAGTCTAGCAAACTTTCTCTGTACAAAGTGACTGGATGTGCTCCTGTTTTAGAACTTTCTGTACCTCACCGATGACAGTCTCTTCCATGATGTATACCAACATCCATCAAAGATCTAGCTATTCATTTTAGCTCTTTCTGGCTCAACCTAGCTCTCTTGCTGCTGCACTACATAGCAAAATCCGTTTATAATGATATTCACAGGCTGACCGCGGTCTGTAATTTATGTACACAGTACTTACACACTTTTCTTATAATGCAATGCAATTCGAAATAATCGAAATTTGTACACAGAAAATGCACAGAGTGAGTACACAAAAGATGTACACAGGGAGCTGCTTCACAAGGGCCTGGGGAGTTGCCAGTTGTGCTGCAGCACGATTACAGTGACCCAGGGCAACTTCAAGATGATTGAATGCCTTCAAATTACGTTTCAACGATTTAGCAGGCTGCTGGACTTTTCTGATTCTAGGCCCCAACTCGTAACTCAGTTAAACTTTGCTTGAGAAAACGTAGATTCTCTTGATGCCTCTGAGCTACCCAGCAACGCTCGAACGAGCAGGTCATACTCCATGCAGTCCTGTAAGTATAGGACAATATTAAAGAAACCAAACACGGTTCAACCCTTACCTTAAACTGTCCAGTCTCGTCCGTTAGTATATAGCCAAGAGGAACAATGTTGGGATAGCTGGATAGTATAGCCATTGCTCCTGTACAGAGAAGTAGACATTCAAAATACGTGTAGATCTATACATATTAAATTTCTCGTATTAAACAGGTTATAGTGTCATTGTCGACGAGCTGATGATGGCAGCACCAAGTTCTCTAGCTCACACTCTTCACTTGATCCACCATATTAATGATGATACTATAGTCTACCTAGATCTTTAATACCAAACATGAACAAGACTTGATAGCATAGGGCCCACACAAAAATATCTGACCTTAACAAGCTTGACAAAGCTTTATACCTCTTCCCTTGTTGTTCAGTCTTCAGAATAATGTTTTCTAAGCTTCAGAGAAGAGAGAAGCTTCAGCTAAGAGCCATTCCAATAATGATAAAACGGGAACTGACTTCTAGTACACGATAGTACACGAATATAAATGTCACGAAAGTGAACGAGAATATCCATTCGTCATGCAGAATCTGACGAACGACTGACGCATGCGCAGACAACTAGTACCAGGCCTATAGTTGTTCGCCTAACCTTTATAAAAGTGAAAACTCGGCCTGGGATCGAGGCTAGGGCCTTCTATGAAATGCCAGAGGAAGCTATCATCAACAATCAACAGTATATACTAGATATAATAACAGTGACCAGTCCTGTAGATTAGATTAGCTGTTGATTGCATGATTTGTTAATACTATTGAACATTATACAAAACAATAATTATTATTGTTCGCACTGCATTGTCAAAATTAACTAAAGTATATTTCTGATGGGTGAAATCAACCTCCATATAGGCCTACTATTGTTTAAAGAGTGCTGCTATATACACTGTAGTTGAATATAGCCATGCATAAAATTATATCAGGCTATATATATTGCATGCTGGTTGGTGAGCTTGAGAGGCGAATATGAATATAAATAGGTGAATATTTGGCACAGGCGTAATGGACATACAATATTAAATACAATTTTCACAGTGCCTATTTCAAATTGTAAAAAAGGCTGCGTATTATCAAACAATTATTTCGGAATATTTGGCATAGGAGGCCTATAGACTGTTCATGTATAACACAAAGAGAGATTACAATTTAAATTAGATCTACATTGCAAACAAGGCTTAAAAATCAGGGTATATGATCCCCAACATACCTTATAGACACACTCCTGTCTCTGATTATGCAGCACTGAAGTTCTCTATCAACCACAGAGTAAACAATTCCATGAAGTCAATATGTATAAGGGGTTTGTATATAATAGAATCCATACATGCAACACAAACAGGTCTAGCAAATGAGAATAGCAAGTAAAAAAATTGCCAAATCAAAGGCAAGATATATGTGCCAAAAAGAATTGTGTGCATGAAGGCAGCAATGATGACACTGGCCCCCAACTCATGCATGAATATAACTTTTGGGAAAATCTTTCAAACTATAAGGTGCTATAAACTATATGCATGCAAATGTACTTTAGGATTGACAATTCAACACTTTTCTATAGTTGTTTGAGAGTCAGTCCATGAATGAATGTTATCTTAAAATAATAGATAAACTGTTCATTCAGCCAGGACTCCCAAAAGCGTAAGAAAACTGTTGCCAATCTTAAAAGTACACAGTTACAGGAATACAGTCAACGTAATCTCTGGTACAAACTAGTTGGGTGGAATCCAACCAACTAGATACAAACCACCACTATAGAAAATTGAAAACCCCACAATAATTATGGAAAAGAGCACAAAAGTATATATATATATAGGTGACACATGCGGCAACAGTGCATGTTCAACCCACGTATACATGCTCGTGCTTTTAAGATAATCGAGCCAATTGTATCTCAGTCTATAATTATATAGGTATAGTCTTATGCTAGCCTCAAATCCACGCCGATTAAAATACGGCCTCTCAGGGGTATTAAGGCACGTCCAGAATCAAAAATTAGCCATCACATACATCGAAAAGTATTCAATATTAAACATAGTAATTGCACATAATGTTTTGTCATAATAATTTAAATGAAAATAAAGATCATGTGACCAATTAACATGAACTTTCCTTGTAAAACTAAATTATAAAAAGAGGATTTGTTCCAGCTTAGTTAGATCCTATCTTTTCCTGGAATCCTGATGTACATATCATATACTGATGAAATCCAGCTGCGCAAAAGCAGATTCATAGGTAATCATGGTCTACACAAACAACATGCTAAGATTTACCTGAATTGTCCCTGAGATCTCCTCCTAACTTTCTTGTTTGGCTGCACTCTGTCTTGCGCAGCAGGAAACTCCTGTGTCTAGCTGCTTTGTTATAGATTATCTTTGGCAACAAATACGGCGGACTTAAACAAGGTAAGAGTAGCTGTTTAGGCCCTCAAAAGATAGAGTATGTTGTTATGATTATGTTTCCTTGATGGGAAGTAAAAATGTCCAAAACTTTCTTAGCTATGCTAGCTTCTTTAGCTCTGACAGCCACCCTAGAGGTAGGCTATTTTGTGTATCTCAAAAATACAATAACTCCTACTCTTCCCATCAAGGATACTAGTAGAGTCTACCTAGCTATGAGATGTTCATCTAGCCTTGTTTTTGAAGCTTGATCTTAGCATCTTCAACGCCGTATTTGCTTTCTGAAAGTGGCATGACGTCATCACCATTTATGGGACTAATTAGCATAATTGAATTAAGCTAATTAGTTTTTTGGAAAAAGAAAACATTGAGCTTCATTTTGGATCATTTTGATGCAGCATACACTGTATATTGCAAATAATACAGCAGTATGAACATAGTGTAAATTTTGGTAGTGAAATCTGGACCCGGGCCTTAAGTGCGCAGAAAATTGAAATGTCACTGTTTTTCAGCGCATTGTGGGTGTGGGAGCGTGTGCCACGAATGCATAGAAGTGATGATCTTAAGAGCGAAAATGAGAGCCTGCAGCGAATCCAATTAATCACTTTGGAGTATGGGGTGTCCCTCTTAACAGACACGAGTGATGCTATCCTCTTGAACACAATCTTGGCTTCTTTGCCCATACCTCCAGATGAGGAGAATACCAAGGGAGAGAATGAGCCATGTTCTATATCCCTGACTCTGTGGCCATATACGCGTCTTTTTTCCGATTCGTGTTTGTTGTATGCTGTGGATAACTGGGCTGAGCGATTACTTTGTGCGTTGGGGTAAAAAACCCTAATGTCAAAAAATGCACATTGCATCCTGTCCCAAAACCCACGGGCTTTAACATCCAGCCTCACTCCATCTTCTGTGTTTGCTATGCGGTGAGATAGCCTTTCACCGGTGAGCGGTTGCAGCGTTGGCTCTAATTCAACATCATGGTAGATCTCCTAGTTGGTAGATCACATGCAGTTGCTACAACCACATAAAAGTTCACAGTTGCTACTAGCCTCGAATCCAGGCCAAATAAATATGCCTGGTCTCGAGGCTAAGTTGCTACTTGATAGTGCCTACAGTGCAACAACCAAAGAGAGTAGAACTTTTGATTTTTTACGTTTTTGTGAATATCTTCTAAACTAAATGTGATTGGAACAATTTGAGTGCAGGTACTGAAAGTTCAACTCTTGGCGCTTCCATTGGACCACCACCTGTTACATCATATGACATCATCACTCCAAGATGGCTGCTACAATATGTGTACATTGAAAATATGTTAGGCATAGAACTATCTTATATGTTTGAGTTAAGATCTGAAATTTGTTATGCAAGTACTTCATCACCTTGCGCATTTTTTGAGCTCTTACAGAAGTGCAGGCTACTAGTAAGTTCTGAGATATACAAAGTTTTGTAAATTTATAGTGCCAAATGTGTTAGGCATTGATTTTTCGAGTTCATGCTAGTTAAGGTCTGATTTTTGGAGAGCATGTACTCCAATAGTATACTTTTCGTGTGTACTAACTCACAGTAGCTGAAAGAGTTCTGTCTTGGCTCGATCGGCCCTTCTTGTCAAAAATGGTGATTTTAGCTGATTTTATTGGTTTCTGTTGCGTAGAAGTGTAAATTGCCACGCCCCTGTGACACATTATGACTGACAACTGGGTGTAGTTGCAGGTTAGACATCACATGAGCTTGGAGCAAATAAAGACAAGATGATTTGTGATGTCACAAATCAATGAATATCATTGCTTACGTCAGCAAAAACGGGCAAAGAGCAGCAAAATGGAGCAAAATCACCACAGGCTACTAGTAAGTTCTGAGATATACAAAGTTTTGTAAATTTATAGTGCCAAATGTGTTAGGCATTGATTTTTCGAGTTCATGCTAGTTAAGGTCTGATTTTTGGAGAGCATGTACTCCAATAGTATACTTTTCGTGTGTACTAACTCACAGTAGCTGAAAGAGTTCTGTCTTGGCTCGAGCGGCCCTTCTTGTCAAAAATGGTGATTTTAGCTGATTTTATTGGTTTCTGTTGTGTAGTAGTGTAAATTGCCACGCCCCTGTGACACATTATGACTGATCAACTGGGTGTAGTTGCAGGTTAGACATCACATGAGCTTGGAGCAAATAAAGACAA